>NW_009944817.1:64606-64875 GCF_000696875.1 Nestor notabilis
ACTACGTGAGGCGTCCGGGAGAAGGCTGTGGGATGGGGAAGAGTGGCCTGCCTGTACTAGGTAGGGTCCTGCAAGGAGTTAGCGCCGAGGGGGCTTCTGTCACATGCACGAGGAGAAGCGCAGGTCGCAGTATTAACAAGGGGAAGAGAGGCACGAGAGGAGTTTGGGAAGGGAAGACGGTTGGAAAAGAGCTGTACGTGTAGGAGGGATGCAGGGGCTGGGAAAATGAAGGTGTCTTTCGGGCTGCCCAGGGGCAGGGGGAAGCAGAT
>NW_009944818.1:0-6279 GCF_000696875.1 Nestor notabilis
TATATATATATATGAAAAACCCAAAGGGCCAGGCTTCAGTCTGTCAGAAAAGAGGAACAGACTGAAGGCAAAAATCCAATTTATACTTGGATCAGAGCAGACCTGTTGGAATCTGGCATTAGTATCCCCATATTGGGAATCTAACTTGGGAAAAGTATTCTCACTTCAAGGGCAGATCAAATGTTCAGTATTTCCATTCCAAGAGGAGGTGAGATTGAGAATGTTCCACTGAGAATGTTCCAAAAAGAAAACAAAATTAATTCTAAAACACATTAGGAAACACTTTCTGCTTTAGCATAAGAAGTCCTTGGAAATAAATACAGTATTCCATGAGGGACAATGTGGTATTCCTATGTGCTACTTCCCCCACAATTATTTTGATCTTTAGTGTCACACAGTCAGCAAACCTTTTTAGTGCACAGTAAGGATATCAAAACAAAAAGGTACCAAGGTTATCTACAGCACAAACACCATCATCCAACTGATGCTGCCTGTGTAGCCTTTTCTCCATCTCTACGTGATGCAGTCATTCCACGTGGATCTATTTCCAGAACCCGTAAAATCCCAGTGCTATCGCTAAGCAAGTGAATACTGAAGCTGTTAAAAAAACATAAAGGAAATAATTAGCTGGATGCTTGGTATCACCTGGTTTAAAGTTCAACAGGGGAAGTTCATGTGGAACATAAGGAAGCTCTTCCCTGTGAGGGTGCTGAGGCGCTGGCACAGGGTGCCCAGAGAAGCTGTGGCTGCCCCATCCCTGGCAGTGTTCAAGACCAGGTTGGACACAGGGGCTTGGAGCCACCTGCTCTAGTGGAAGGTGTCCCTGCCTGTGGCAGGGGTTGGAACTGGAGGAGCTTCAAGGTCCCTTCAACCCAAATCAGTCTGTGGTACCCAGGCTGCACCTCTGAAGCCTGATGAGTTGTCAGTCAGGTTTGTTAAGGTGCTGTTTCAGTTAGCATTAGAATGACGCTAATCATGTCTCCATTTGAACTTGTTCTCACTTCCAAATATAAAGCATTCCCCCTTTTTATCCAGCTCCACCACAATATGAATGTCACTGGTTATGTGTGTGCTGACTGAAGTTTGTTCTGCTTGGCAGGGAGAAAGCACAAGGGGAAAGCACTCTGGGTCTGGAGGCAGAGCTGTCACTCCCAGCTCACTTCCAACATAACTTAATTCACCGAAGAACTTTTGGAGCCCTGCAGCAAGCTGAGGTACTGTCACACTAGACAAGGTATTCAGGCTTTTATTTGTAAATCATGTCCATATTCCTCCTAATCCCAGTTCTGGGCACAATCCCACTCCAAAGCAGCAGCAGTCTGCATGCTCCCATCTCTTCTGTGCTCTATGTCCCATCTCTTCCAGTTGGGGGGATCTCTCCCACCCAATCCCAGCTGCCTGGTGCTACACACCCGATTCCTTCAGTTCACTCAGCACAGGCTCCTGAATCAGATTGTACACATCCAAACTACTGGTACTCACCCCTTGCCCATCACATACCTGCCAGATAACGTATTGTGTCAAGTTTATTCGATTCCATGAGAGTTTTTAAGGAAGCTATTTCAGTGTCAATTTTATTACTGATTTCCGAGATAACGCTGTTGGTACTTGAATCCTGAAACATGAAAAGAGAGCATGTATTTAACAACCATCTCTAGCCCTTTGACCTTGGCAAAGCCAAACAAGAGCACCATGCTACACTCAACAAGACAGAGAAACAAACTTCCAGCCTATCACTGGAGTAAAATATGTAACTGGTAAGAGACCTTAGAGGACACAGAACAACATTTAGTACAACCCAGGAAGACTATTGAAGATAAAGAGAGAAAAAAACCCTCCATCTTGAGTCATACAAACTTTTGTCTCTGTTATGCCAGTGCCTCCTGAAGGAGGCATTCCACAGCACAGAGTATCCCTAAATTCTTGCACAACAAAGGTTTAAGCATTCACAGGCCATATCCAGAAATGAAAGGAGGTGCTGAAGAGGGGACGTGTCCAACCTCAGCCTCTCAGACTTCAGCCTGAGAGGCCTGGCAGTGTTCAAGGCCAGGCTGGACACAGGGGCTTGGAGCAACCTGCTCTAGTGGAAGGTGTCCCTGCCCGTGGCAGGGGTTAGAGCTGGATGAGCTTTAAGGTCCTTTCAACCCAAACCAGTCTGTGACTCTGTGATAAAACAAACCTTGTTCAACACTTACGTTCTTATGGAACTCTGTAGTTACTTCCATCAGTTTCCTCTCCTGATCTGTGAACTGTGGGATAACAGAGAAATTACAACTGTACCAACAGTAAACAGGACACAGAAGTGGTCAGGGTGTGTTCACAGACCAGCTTACCATATCCGTCACCCTGCTCCTTTCCAGGTTGATGTCCAGCTTGCTGTCAGTTCGGATCTTACTGGTTTCATTCTTGAAAGCAAATAAAGATTATGAAACTACCCGATTACTCTCCTTAACAGGAGTGTGGAGGGACTTGCTGTTTACTTACCAATAGCTGCTGTTTGACTTGATCTAATTCGATTTTCATTTTCTAAGTGCAGAGGAGAAAAAAAAGAACACAAATGATTTCACAAACGCAGAACCCCGCTGGCCAAGTCCATCACTCACAGAAGTGCTGCCACCACATGCATGCAATTACTCTGCCCTGAGTTTTCTCCCAGTGGGACACTTTGTTCTTGATTAAACACCCTACCTGGTGTGTTCAGTTCCTACAGCTGTATATAACCTGCTGGGAATTGTGATCAAAATAAAGGGGCTCTTTTGTAATGAGGATGTGTAAATTCTTTTTGCTTTATAGAAGAACTGAGCAAGTCTGATCACATGAAATAGGTTTTTATGGGATCACAGAAGCTGTAATCTACAGCAGTTCAACAGAGAGGTGCTGAAGCAGCTCTGCTCTGGAGCCAGGCTGAGAGAGCTGGGCTGGGTCAGCCTGGAGAACAGAAAGCTCCTGAAGGGGACACCTTAGAGCAGCTCCAGTCCCTAAAGGGGCTCCAGGAGACCTGGAGAGGGGCTTTGGACAAGGGCCTGTAGGGACAGGACAAGGGGAATGGCTTTAACCTGCCAGAGGGGAGATTGAGATGAGCTCTGAGGCAGAAGCTCTTCCCTGTGAGGGTGCTGAGGTGCTGGCACAGGGTGCCCAGAGAAGCTGTGGCTGCCCCATCCCTGGCAGTGTTCAAGGCCAGGTTGGACACAGGGGCTTGGAGCAACCTGCTCTAGTGGAAGGTGTCCCTGCCCGTGGCAGGGGGTTGGGACTGGATGAGCTTTAAGGTCCCTTCCAATCCAAACCAGTCTGGGATTCCATGATAAAAGTATCCAAAATTACTTTTACATTCATATTTTTCCTCACAAACACATTCAACAGGTACAACCCAACACACAATTTAATGGCTTAACTAAAGGTATTTTTAGTACCTCATTCTCAGCTCTCAAGTTTGCAAATTCACTTTTCTCCAGGATGACCATGTCTTTTCGAATGGAGTCCAAATGTGCCATTATCTGCTTCAAAGTTATTTCCTTAGAAACCATAAAACATGTCATTAAGTTGCACACTTTCTGACAACTAAAGACTTTCAGGTCCAAAATGATGAAATTAGCTGCTTGAAAGCACAAAAATGGGGAGACTCTCCACTAACAAAGGGACAAAACCACAGAATTTTATAGTTGAAATTTGTTAAGAAGACTTTAGAGGATTTATGCTTTTTCTTGTTGCTTTATTAACACTGACTCTGAATTTAAGCAAAAACATCAGAGGTATGAGTCCGAGTATCATGCTGCCCACCCAACCTTGAAGTCTGACAGCCTTCAGCTGGTGTAAGGAAGTTACCTGCTATTTAGGATGGAGAATGACACATTGCTGTGGGATTCTGCCGTTAAAGCTGAGCACCAGCAAAAGGGAGAGCTCTCACTCAGACTAGAAGCAAACAGCATTTCTCAGATCCTACACTGAAGTAAACTATCATGGTTTTGCCCAGAGAAGCTGTGGCTGCCCCATCCCTGGCAGTGTTCAAGGCCAGGTTGGACACAGGGGCTTGGAGCAACCTGCTCTAGTGGAAGGTGTCCCTGCCCGTGGCAGGGGGTTGGAGCTGGATGACTCCATCACTTACCATGGGCTTCCAACCACTGAAGAAGAATGGCACAGCTTGCATAGCCTTCCTCAGTCATTATTAAAACCATTCCCACACATCAGAGCTTGATTGTGCTGGCCCAGATGTGCGGCCCTCAGGAAGAACTGAAGTTCTTTTCATTTTGGCCATTTGTTCAAGTGAAACTTGTCACCACCTCTGTTACCAGCGGAAAAACCAGCTGTGCTACAGAACTGACTCACTGCCCCCAGGGTGTCCATGAACCTAAGCAGCCAAGGGAAGGAGGCCCTCAGTGCCATGCTGGGATGCTGGTAAGGTGCATGGGTAACCATGGTTAGCTTCTCCTACACATGTAGCTTTAAAGACTGAAATGCAGAGTAAAACCATGACATAGACTTAGACTAAAAACTGCTATTAAAACTATGAACAGGAAATCAAACACAGCGAGTGTATCTCAGAGCAGAGCTGAAACTGTACCCAAGTTCAGCAAAACCACTGCCAATTTTCTGCTGGTTTAGGTGGTCCTGTTCTCTCTCAGGAACCCCTTCCTGAGCCTTTCTTCTGCCCTCATCTGTTGGAAAAGTACAGGTAAGAGTCTGGCTTCACCTCTGAGCTTTGCAGCAGCAAATGAAGCCAACTCTGCATTTCACTGCTGTATCGTGGCTGCATTTGGAAAACACTCCTGTGAGACGAAAGGTTTAAGGCTTTTGGACCAGATGATCCTTGTGGTCCCATCCAACCTGGTATTCTGTGAGATGTTACTATTCTTACCACCACCCTGAAACCCAGCAAAACCCACCTCAGTGAAGTGTTTACAGTACTACAGAGTTGCTCACTTGCCGTCCAAGTCTCCAACTATGAGACATTACAGCTACACAATGCTGTGCTTGCACAATGGTGCATGTACACCATCGAGTATCTTTTACCTGCTGAGTCTGGGTGACCATATCCTTGTAGACTGTGTCCAAGCTGACATTGGACAGGGTTACTAATGCCTTCAAGATGGTCTCTGCCTGCTCCTTCCCAAAGCCTGGAAGACAGTTGGAGGGAGACAAGTTAAGGTAGCATTAGAAAGCCGGATGACAGCAAGAAGTACATAATGAATGGGGACACTCAAGTGCTGTCCCCAAATGCAGTGGTAAATGGGAAGTCACATAATCACTGAGAACTGGCAGTGAGGAGCCAGTCACTGTGACTTTGACCTAGAAAAACCACAGACTTAATGCTGCCAGCATCTAAAAGCACTTATGGTAACTTTTAACATGCTGAAGTTCCCTGTGTGTGCAGCTGACAAGGTTTCTGCACAACGTTCAACTGTCCATGCACTATAAAAGTCATTCAGCCAAATTCTACTTTATAATGAACTTCCACTAATTCTGTTAAAACCTGTCTCCATACGGGAGGTGCTCCAGCCCCTGCTCACCCTCGTGGCCTCCTCTGGACTTGCTCCAACAGCTCCATGTCCTTTTTATGTCGAGGACACCAGAACTGGACACAATACTCCAGGTGAGGTCTCACGAGAGCACAGTAGAGGGGCAGGATCACCTCCTTTGACCTGCAAAAAAGCTTTGTTTTTGCTAGGAAACAGTTCTTTTCACTGTTATTGTTACTTTACATTTAATAAGAGTATTATGTTCCAGCTGGAAAACACTGTATAATCTTGCCTACAGCCACAAATAAGGTAAATCTAATGTAATAGTTATTTGTATGGTTACAGAGGCATCGGGGCCAGGTGCCTCCTTCACAATCCTCCTTGAGGGGCTGCCAAAACATTTCATACACCAGGTTTGGTGCTTTGGGAAAATAGAGAGCACTCAAAGTTAGCACTGAAACAAAGAGTTTTCCTTTGAACGGCTTGTCTGGTATCACTTACCATGGGCTTCCAGATCCTGCACTAACGCATGGGTATCAAAAGTCACCTTCCTCTGCTCCGCGGGAGTGATTTCAACATTTCTGACATCGTATGAGTTCCTAACCAGTGTGGCAGCAAAACCTGGGAGAGACAACACACACCCTGAACGTAACCTGATTGTGTTATCACACCATGTCTAACTTCATCCATCACAGCAAAGCTGCACAGTCTTTACAACAAAAAGCTGGGTCCTTCTGATTGCTGGGTTATGGCACATGCCAAAAGCCACCAATCCCTCTTTGCACAGGAAATCCACACCAACTGGGACTCATCTTCATGGAGTCAC
>NW_009944819.1:0-40292 GCF_000696875.1 Nestor notabilis
ACCGCATACACGTGAAATTGGGTGTTTCGGGTGCCTTCAGTCGCAGCTGGGCGGAGAGGAGTGGAAGCGCTGGGCAATAACCATCTTTCACCTCCTGCCCCACAATCCCGGCACCGGTTCTGTCCTCCTCCACCCCTGGTCCTCGGTCACCCGCTGCCAGCACTTCGCTCCCTCCCAGTCCCCCCGGCGGCATAAAACACTCGATGCTCCTCTCTGGAGCGCGGGGACCGTTCATACTCATGATGAGAAGGTCTGCACGACACAAGGAACCACCCAGATCTGTGCTTCCCAGCCTTCTGAAGCACAACCCTCCTTTCACGAAGACGACAGAGCAGACACCTTACGTTATTCCCACAGCAGTAACACATAAGAAGAGTGGTCCTGACTGAAAATGTCTAGGGCCCCTCGCCCCTAGCTGGCTGGTTCCCTAGTGTCTCCCAAACAAATATTCTGACCCCTACAAACAGGTTTCCCATCCCACATTAAAGGGATGATTTTTACTGGCTTTGCAGCAGCAACCTCCTTGGAGATCCCTCTTTAGAGGTGGGTACAGCAGAAACTTTAGCATTATGGGTCTATCGACGTTATGGAGCAATGGATTGGAGCAAGAAATTAAAAATCATCTCAAAAACTGACCAAGCGGCTCTCTGGCCAGGTGTCATTTTAGGATCAAAGCATCTGTTAGGAAACAATCATTTTGCCATCGTATTGCTTTTTTTTTCTTTACCTGCTGTTCATATGAAAATAAATTACAGGCCAGAACAGGTGGATAACATTCTGGAATGATTTAATGATTTATTTAATCTGGATTCTCTTTCAATCTACTTAGCAAAGTAAATACTTTTTTTTTTTTTTTTTTTTTTTAGCCTGAATCCAAAAGCTGTGCTTTTCATCTAAAAAAGAGAAAATACCGTAATACACTGCTCTGCTGCTGTCAAGGTGTTCTCACTCCTGTTAGTAACACAGAGGTACTGTTTGCCCAGCTGAAGGGCCTGAGGGAGAAATCTCAAGAAAGCAGAGCAGAGGATTTGCATTTTCTCTTCTTTCTTGCTGTCTTCCTAGTTGTTTAGATGTTCTCTGCCCTTCCTGGGACAGTGCCAGAGTAGTACACTAACTGACTATAGCATCCAGCCGCTACCCCTTAAATCTCAGTACGTGCAGGTTTAAGAACTCAGATCACTGCTCTCTGGCTTTCCCTCTCATTAGGACAGCCTTATGTACCCCTGACTGGGAAGGCAAGCAGGGCCATGGAACCTGAGCAGACTCACAGACTTCTGCTGCAGACACGTGTGAATCCACTCAAAAGAAATGAGGCCCAGAGCAGTTCCAGGTAATTCACCAACACCAGCACCCCGTTCCTCAGTGAGCACACGCTAACACAAAACTGTCCTTTGTGAGCAGACACAGTTTTGCTGAAGAGGTATTATCAAAATCATTGCCCACTTACTCAGATGTGAATTTCTGAGGTTTGGTTTCAGCTGGAATGAGATATTTTATGGGAGAGATACTCTCGGGACCTGTAACATGCTGAAGTTCACGGGATAAGTCCCCACACAGCTGCATTTGGTGCTCCTGTTACATTGGATTGGTACCACAAACACACAGATAAAATGCTTTTAGACACAGGGGAAGGTTACAGCATATCGGAGGGGCTGTGGTTACCACTGCCAGAATGTTTCCAACTCATGTGCCTGTCCTCTTTAGCTTAGTGGACTAAATTAAAGTAAAACAGGCCTTAAACTTGCTTTACATCCATCAGGCTCAGTATGTGTACAGCAAAATCATACTTTTGGGGAGTTTGTTTTGTTTTTTGACTTGTCACAGCTCTAAGCATGAGTTCGTTACTGGACAAGACCTGAGTTCATGCCAAAGTACCAGCTCATTCATGGAGAGGTATGTGTGGAAGAATTAGTGTTACCAACAAGGCATCCAGGTTAGTGAATCTGCCATCCAGACTGCCTGGGGTGGCAGAGAAGGGACTTGGTGCCATCAGGCTGCTCATGTTTTCTCTACACAGACCACATAAGGCACAGTGTTAAGTAATAGGTAAGGTGCACAAGGACATCTGAGTCAGCAGCCTGCCAGGATTCATGCTTCCCAGTTAAATCTTGTTTGCCTAACCATGTGCTTCACAGCTCTGCAGCACCAGCTGTGATTTATCCCAGGGAAGTCTGCAAACCTCCTCAACATGTTCAGCTGATACAAGAACAAGTGCTCCACGTACTGCAGGAGGGTAACTCACTGGTAGCACCACTCAGACCTTCCTGATAACACCCTCTTGCAGTGTACACAGTAGCAGACCTTTCCTGGAGCTCAACATTGCATGTAAAGCATGAGTGTCCCTGAGGGTGCAGCTGTGGAGCAGCTCCCCAGAGGGAAAAGTGGGTCATTTGTTCCACCCTCAGGACCACAGGACAAAGCTCTTCTGAGAAGCATCACTGGCAGCAGAGCTGTGATCATATTAAGAGTGGACACTTCTGCTGCAGCACTGTATCAGCAGCAAACCACCCTGCCAGCCCACGATCCAAAACCAGTAGCAGCTAAGGCAGGACAGCTGATATTCCCTTCAGTAATAAGTACCCGAGAGAAACAGAAGCAGAAACAACTGCTCATGCAAGATGTGGTATCAGCCCTGGCTGGGTCCCACAGCCTGACTGCTACATAACCAACACCATCAGACTGCTTTGTATTTATGAGATCTTTCCTTTCCATGTAGAGGATGATAATTCTGAAATGGCCCAAAGCCACCTGGGGAGCGAGGAGGTGAATGAAGGAGTCTCCATGAATCACTGAATCAGGAAGAAAAGACATGAACAGCCCATACTGCTAAGAAACTAAGTGTCAAAATTCTCCTGGAGCAGCAGTAGTTCTGCTCTCCAGCCATCCCCTTGGTATTTATTTGCCTGTTCCCTCCCAAAGAAAGGCCTTAAGCACAGCTGAGTAACCCTGCTTTTAGAGGGGACAGTGGTACCACCGACTTTTGGCTCCTTTACACTGGCATTACTACTTTGTCTTCAGTACCAGTGAAGTGTTTCTGTGATGTTGCCATCAGCAGGTTCCTATTAAGCATGTGTTCCTGCACCGAACCCTGGCACACCATAACTTCCGTGACCCCAGGATGTGAAGCAGTGGCACACTGCAGTATACGCAACAACAGGAGCATGTAAACCAACAGTGCGAAACTCCCCACTAACTGGGCTGTAAAAACAAGCACCAGCACAACTGAAAGCAGAAGGTTTTTCGTCTGCAGGCTCAGTTCCTTCCACTCCTTTCACTGCTGCCTCTTCCTTTGAGGCCCCAGCAGCGACCCCTCTTGCTCACCCTGAAACAGGAGCCCCAGAGAAGGTACGTGTTTGTTGCAGACAGAGCTGCCTCCCCCTCGATCTACCTGAGCTCTTTCATCTAAGGGCTACACAAGCAGGGGACATCCCATAGACCTCACCACAAAGGTCTGTCAGCTCAAGAGCTCAGCAGCATTTACCACCAGTGCTGAGCATCAAGTATGCTTTTTAAATCTCTAGCTGATACTGTACAGAGACACAGAAAGCTAAAGACTTACGCAAACAGCACAATTAGGGAAAGGTAGAAAACAACAGTAGGTAAAAGTTAACACCCATCAGGACAACATGTCTATAGAGAGAAATAATTTCTTAAAACACGTTAAATTACCGATTTTTCTATCAGATGCTCCTATGTTACGTATTTCTGTGAACCTCCAGCAGTCAGAGTAATGTAGATAAGGCAGTAATAGCAGTTTTAGCTGAGGGAAAGGTACCTTCTACAGGCAGGACTTCCAATTTCCAATTTCTCACCACCTGTCAGAGCAGAGCTGATACACCTTCTGCTTCCATTTCATTGTACCCTTACTGAGTGCAGCTCAGTGAGACACTATATTCAGGGGCACTTCTGCCCATCAAGGATTACAATTTACCTGTAGAAAAATCAATTGCCAGTAAAACTCCTCAAGCATCCTCCAGAATTCAGAAATGAAACATACATTACTCTTCTCCCTGAACTTTCCCATAAAATATTGGCTTACTCAGTATTCTGTGGCAGGAAATTAATAAAGTTTGTCCTAGTTCCTCTCAATTACAGCAATAATATAACCTCCTTTTTTCTTCATACACATTTAAAACTCAGGCTACAAATATAATACATGGTATTCCATAAATGAAGCAGATGTAATTACAGTGTGGGAGTCTCATGGACAATTGTACTTAGAGCACAACTCCAAAAGAGAATAACAAAGATGGTCTCTAGGTTGCTTTTCACCCCAAATCCTGAGGCTAGCCAGCTGCTGCACAGCCTCCAGCTCCACTCAGCATGGCGTTAAGATTGGTCTAACTCTCAAAGGCTCATAAATAGAATTTTATAAAGGCTGAGGACAACCAGGACTCAACAGTGACCCAATGATCCCCACTACTTTGTAGAACTACTTGCTCTCTTCAGGCAGAGATGCCCAAGTCTCAAGCTGAAGGCTTTCTGGAGCGTGATGTGGTGCTTGCTGCTCACTGTCCCCTTCACTGCTGTCAGGTCAGGCTTACACAGCCAGTAAATCAAACCTGTAAAAGTGATTACAAAATTAGTCTTACCCAAATGAAATTCAAAATTGAATTATTAGTTATGCAATTCAGTGCACTACAGGTTTTTTTGCACTGTAGTATCCTAAGCTCCCCTGACATGCAGTGCTCCTGTCTCCTGGGAAAACTAGTGGGTTTTTCCTGGACTACCGTATGGATGTCACCTGAGCTGCAGTGCAAAGACATAAATCTCAGGTCTGTGTTTTTGCTTATGGCAGCCCGAAAAGCCTGGTCAAGACTGCAGCAGTCTGTGAAGGGATCCTGAATATGGTATGTCGCATGGTCTGTTCCCACAGCCTCTCAGCAGAGAACACTCCGAGCACACTGTTTTTAGAACGTGCTGGGTTTTGTTCTGCAGCATAAAACTTTCGGCCTGATTTTTTGTGGAAACATAGCTCCTATAATAGCTGTGGGAGAACACAAACATGTGGCCACCATTGCATAGTTTCTTCAACTGGCGTATCTCAGCCAGTCCCTAGCATGAGGAGGTACTCTGGCCTCCCTATCAAATAAATGGAGAAAAAAGTTGCTCCCATCAACCAGAACAGTTTCAGAGCCATCCTCCTTGAGGAACCCAGAGCAGCCACACCCATGAGTCAAGCAACATGCTGAAATGCCTCAAGTCTAGAGGATTAATCTGGCCTCAGGGTTGAACTCATCCCCTCTGGTCATTTGAGCTGGTTAGGAGCAGCATGTTGGTTTCTTTCTACTCCTACACGCAATTGCTATGACTGATCACACAAGTCATGGTAGTGATGTGCACTAGTGAAAACAAAACCCAAAAGACATTTTTACACAAACTTGTGATATGCAGTACAGGGGGGGAGGCATACTTTAAAGGACTAAAATGATTTTTCAACAAGAATTAATTGAGATAGAAAGTAGGGGAAAGACAGAGGCGAGCAAGAAATGAAGTGTCCCCCCTCCCAAACTAGAAGTTATAATGAAATCTCTGCTAGAGCTCACTCGTTTTCTTTCAGCCTTCCAGCCAGGTACACTGACATATCTATAAAGCTCTGCTAGTGATGGTTATTAGTCCAAAGCCTGGATCACATCTTTAGCCTATATAAAGTGGAGTGAAAATCTAGATATTTTCCTTCATAAGATGTCAAAAGAAGCTAGCATGACCTGACGAATTCCCTGCTGTGGCTCACAGCAGGTTAAATTGCATGCTGGCAGCTCTAAGCCCAGTTGCACTGTCTAAAGAAAGCAGCACTACACAGAGGTCCTGCTTGGTACATTGCAAAGGATATGAGTTGTTTGCTCTGAGGTATGGTTTCAAGAGAGCTGTTTGGGTTTAGAAGCAATATACGGGTTTATTATATTGATAAATTACACATTTTTCTTGCTTGACTTGTTGGGGACTGAGTGACCTGGCAGTAAAACCAACTTGATATTGCCACTTAACTCTTACTTAATGTCTTTTCCCATTCACCTTCTATTTGCATAAATGAGAAACAGAGAGAACCCCTTATTCCTTAAGAAAATCACATGGGATTCGCTGAGGAAGGTTGATGGAGGTTGCAGACACATATCTCCCCAGGGCCCAACCCGGGGACAAATTCTGTTCCCCACTCTCACAGACCCCTGCTCAGTGATGTTGTGGAGCTGCCATGCTGGCAGGGTTGGCTCAGGCACAGGCTTGACACTTTAACATGCAAAGTTTATGGGGAGGAACAAGTAAGAGAACATTACATTTTAATTTTGGTAATTAACCTTTCAAAAAACATGGGACCTATAAATATATAGTTATAAACCCAAATATGTAACTATAAACCTAAATCTATACTTATGCCTAAAAAAAGGCATTTTTATAAAGAACTACGAAGCTTTATTATGATGGAAGGGACAAGAACAATTATTTCTAAAAGAAAAAACAAAGACTGCAAGCACATATCACAGGGTTGCAGCTTGGGGGTTTGCATCACTGTTGTAATATTCCACAGCTGCATTTCACTCTCCCTATTTAAAATAAAATAATAGTTGAAGGCAAAAAAACCCACAAACCACAACCAAAAAACAACCGAACATCAACCAACCAACTAACCAAAACTGAGGACCATTTTTTTGTTACTTAGTTTCACAAGGAAAAAACACAGTGAATGTATTAACATGAGCTTCACGTAAGTGAGACTTTCGCCAGGAGGGGAGTTTGCCAGGGTCAACCCAAAATCTTCAGAGACTCTCTTAGAAATCTGATCACCATCATAAAATTCTGGTAGTTGACCCTGAATTCTCCAAAATTTAAGATCTTCCATATTCAGATCCATGGTACTCACTCCCATCTTTGCAGAAAAATCTTGTGCAACAAAACGGAGGATGTAGATAAGAGATGAATTCCTAATAATCTTCAAGATCTGTATTTTCCTGTTGTGTGCACTCTGAAGTAGTGTTATATTTATACACTTCTCTTTAATTTTATCAGACAGTTCCAAAGTCTTAAAAGAAATTATAAGTGCCTTTATAATTCATAGGATTTTTCCCCCATAAGGCATTTCTCTTCCTTTTGTTTATGTTTTGGGAGGAAACATCAATAGTACAAAGAAATGGTGCTGCACAAAAAGGCCTACCCCAAAAGAGCTGCTGCAGAACAACAAAAGAAATGAGCAGAGGAGAAAGCTCTGCAAGGGGATCCCCAGTGGAAAGATGTGAATGGAGTTTTACACGCACACAGACTCTTACATTTTTTGATAACCAGAAATCTCATCTTTTACTGCTTCTTTCATTTCAAGTCCTCTCATCTAGGAAACCTCTCTTCAGTTTAAACCAGCATTTGGAGCAAGCTTATTGTTTTCCTTTGCTGATTGTAAGAGTGGGTTGCAGGGAAGATGGGCTCTGGCAGCCCTGCAGTCCTTGAGTTCAGAAGCTTATCTGGTTTTAAAACCAAACCAGGATTTTAAAAACAAACCCCAAAGCTTGTGCATGTCTCCCCATGACATCAGCTCTGTCCTGACGCGTTTCTCTATGTGCGTCACATACTTGTGGAACAGATGAGTAACAAGCATTGTGACCTATAAAGCCAGCAGAAGACAGGAGGAAAATAACCTGTGTTTACATTCAGATTTATAAAAAAATTAGTATTTATGGATAAACCAGGAATGGAAGAGACTGAACCAGTACAGACGTTTTGGCTGTTTATAACTCCTTGTAAAATCTGCAGTGAGATGAAAAAGATTCAGAAGACTAGGCACCAACCTTGTCAGGCACCAATATACCAAGGGGAATGAAACAAGTGGACCCTTTGCTCACCCTCACTATTTTTGTCCTGAAAAATAAACCCAAGACCCCACAAATCACTGTTTGATGTGGAACATATTTCCTCCTCATCACAAGCAGTCTGACACACACCTGAACAGTCACAAACTGCATATCCCTGGTGGGCAGACCCCTGAGCTCAGAGGTATCTCCAGGAATTCCTACCAGTAAGACAGTCTGTCTCACTGTACTGAGGCCCAGGAGCTGTCTCCTCCACAGCAGCAGATTGCCCTGGCAACCCACCGGCTCTCAGTCTCTCCCGCCTAAAATCCCTCCTTATAAATCTCCAAGCAAGAAAAAGCAGCCACCCTACAGCGGAGCACCATGACTAGGATACCAGCAGAATTCCAGGCTCCTATTTTGGAAGAAGTCTTCAAAGATTAAAGAGCACAAACACCAACTTTCTCCATACAGCCTGAGCAAAAAAGAGGTAGAGAATATGGCTCAATTCAGCCTGCGCTGCAGCAAGGAGATAAGATTTTGTGTAGTTTGGCTTGGTAACACCAAGGAGACATCACAGCTGCAGAAGGGTTCAGCATTAACTATATAAGCCCACCCATGATGTGGCCAGCTTCACCCTGTAGCCATCCTTTTGCTGTTTCCATCGTTTTTGTTACTAAGTGGACTGGATTAAAGCCAACACAGATGTGCTGCACACCACCGAGTGCTGCATGGTCGGCTCCTTGAAGGGCTGGATCAGTTCAGCTGAACTGAAAAAGAGAACAGAGGTAGCACAGTGCATCACAGCCAGGTACCAGAGCAAATCTTGACAAGCCAGAGAGAAAGAAGGAAAATGTGAACAAGAAGGAAAACATTTGAACAGAGGAGTAATTAAGCACTAGATCAGATGATCAAAGGAGATGGTAAATTCTCCATTTCTCGACACCTCCAAACCAAGACCAGGTGTCTTTATAGAGGACATATTCCAGCAGTTCCATCCAGCTGCCAGAGCATCATCTGGCCCATGGTGTATACAAGGAGCAGAAGCAGAGAATCTGCCTGTCCTTCCTTGCCTTGATATACTCATAAAGCAGCATTATCAGCCCTCTTTGGGAAATCAACTTCCCTTAATCCCGGAGTATATACTTTTCAGAATTTTGGGGGGATTTAGGGTTATTTTTTACCTGTCATTCAGGGACCTGCATGCATATTATAAAAAAGCAGCACTCCACGCTCATATGACTTAAGTAAAGATTACTCTAGAGGGCAAATATTGCTGAGTAGTTTCCATTTCAACCTGTCTGTGCAGTTTGATGGACATTTTTGCAAGTATTGTGGCAAAAGCAAATACATGGCAGGAATATCTGTGGAAACAGCGGTGCTCAAGCACATGATGAAAAACCTGAAGGAAAGCAGGTTTTGATGGCGTACTTTTGCCTATTAGCCCTGGAGTCATATTTAGCCATTCAGAGAAGGAAAAACACAAAGTTCTAACCCGATTGTTTACTGCTCAGACGTCAGCCTATTAAAATCCCCCTTGTTACTACAGCAGTAGTACATATTTACAGGGATTGATTTTGATCAGCCATACCAAGCCATGCCTCAACCCATTTCATACTGATTAGAGTCTGGTCATATTTTAAGTGTCTATGAAATTATGCAAATGGAATCTGTACCAGAAAATCAGATTGCCAGATAATTGACCATTAATCTTTGATAAAAGTTCAAAAAAATTAAAGCAATCAGAAATCAGCTTAGCGTACAGTCTCTTGGGCCTTATTTTGGTCTAGTAAGTCTGTACACTAAGCTGATTTCTGATTGCTTTAAGTTGTAAAAATTGCTTTTTAACCCACGGATATCAATGAGATTGCACCTGGTGTAAGTCAGGGCTGAATTTGATCCGCTGTGTGCTTTAATCACAGTATATTTTTGTTAAAACCCAGTATTTGTGTGGATCTGTGGATACTGATTTGTTCAAGCGCACGATAATCTCCCCTTAAGCCCGTCAGAATACAGGAGGTTAATAATGCTGTAAGTAGAATCCAATTTATTCATAAAACACCGTAACGCTTTAACCAAACTGTTCTTTTGTGGTGAGCCCCCTCCCGCCTGGTTGTGGCAGACAAAGGCTCCTGCTGCAGCCAGTGGGAAAGGGGCAGGATAAAAATAGCAAGCCGTCTGTCATGCTGTCCATCCGTCTGTCTGTCCATTGGGCAGGCGGTTCCCTCTCCATCCACTGTTTCACACAACCAAAGACACCGCTGTGCCCTATCCTGCAGTCCATGGTACCTGCCTTGGGATCTAACTATGGCTCCACGTCCATAACTGTTATTTTGATAAGTACTCCAATGTTTTTGGTGGCAGCAGGAAAGCATAATCCTGTGACAACATTCCAGCCCATTAACATTATCTTTTAATTAGCATATACAGCACTTGCTGGGTGTTTATTGGAATTCAGTGAGCACAGGCTGTAACACTTCCTCTCCTCTGTGACCAAGTAAATAAAAATCCCCCATGCTTTCGGGGGAGTTAGATTTGCTTTGCATAGACTTAAGAAAAGCAAAGCATTTTCTATTTAAAGACTCCCTGTGCAAACTGCTACAGCCCATGAACTTTGGGAAACCCTCCACCTGCTTGTGATCCCTCCTCTACCAGCTACAGGAGCCCTTGCCAGGAATCAACAGCCGTATCATATTTGGTGTCACCTCAGCACAGGGCAGAGATGATCTTACAGCCAAGGGCACTACAGTGCAAGTAAGAAAAGGAAGACAGAATGGCAGAGACAGACATCAGCCCTAACAAGGAAAGAATGAAACCATACTGGTCAAATGACAGAACTACCACCACAAAGGGATTCAAGTCGATGGGGACACCCAGGTTACCTCTGATTAAATTATCAAGAGGGTGGTTTATTATGGAACTTTGGTTTTTCATTAAGCTGGATTTTAAGGCATTAACCAAACATGTGTGTACAATCCTGTCCTGCCCATTCATATGCAGGGCCAGAGAGCTGCTCACAGGCCAGAGGCTCATCCCAGTCTCAGGCCCCCATGCTCCTCCCTTTTCTCATGAGGTGTCTGAAAATGGCCACACAACAGAGAGGGTCATTGCTCACTTCTTCAGGCTATTTACTATTGCCAAGCCACAAGATAATTCTAGAGCTCCCACCTGCAATCCTGCCCAAAGCTGGCAGTATTGCAGCCACCTGTGCCCCCACCCTCAAAGAGCAGATACCTGATCTGAAGAGTTATCCTTGCAAACACATGAGCACACTGCTGCTTGTGGCCCTTCCATTGTCCCTCGGGAGGGGAAAACCAACCAACCTGCAACATAGGCTTCAGATTCATCCAAAATTAAAAGCTTTAGATAAAATTACTGGTTAAGATAATTAATAAATTGAACTACTGGGAAGGAGGTCCATCATTCAGTGTGCTCTAGGATTCCTAGAAAATAAATGACCCAGCATGCAGTGAAAATATATATCCAAAATCTATGCCCTGCATTACAGAGGTGGCCAATCTGGATGCTCATAACATTTTCTCACAGGATAATGCAGTTACTTTGCTGATGTGATGAAATTTTTGCAGAAACCAGAATTCCAATCATCAAAAACCAGAGATGTTGCAGTAATGAGGTTTGCCAGAAGCTGGTAGGGATCCAAATATTATGATACCGTTGCTACAGCTATATCCAACCACACCATCACACCTATTCAGCGTGGGTAAACACAGTAACCAGTGAGCAACAAAAACTCCATGAAATTGCACTTGTGATAAGCAATCCAAAATGTTAAGACACACTTGTGTAAATCATTTGAGCTACTGTACACCAGCAGCAGCTTTGAGAAAGATACTTTTTTGTGTGCTTGAGAGTAAAAAGAGAGCAGGGGCCCCGACTACTTGTTATCACAAAGCAGCTCAGTGATTCCTTGGCGTACCAGCCTCCCCAGCAAAACCCTCAGCAATGGGGGAGCAGCTGCTGGGAACGGTGTCTGGAGAGACACAGCACATGATGGGCCCCAGTGCTGGGCCTGAAGGAAAGCCCAAGGGCAGAACTATAATGTTGCCATTGACCAAAGATGGACAGGAGTTATGCGGAAACCCAAAGGAGCCCTGATCATGCCAATGCTGAGTATCGCAATAGTGACCAGCACAGTGCCACGCAACTCTGTCAGTGGGTGCCACAGAATGGGGTCAACAAACACACCAGTATCAAGAATGAGCTGAAAATGTCAAAAGGTTCATCAGAGATCATGGCTGATTTCCAGAAATGCTACAAAATACAGGCTCTGAAGGATAAGTCTGCAGCTCCAAAGTAGAAGAGTTCTTATCACCTAAGATTTCTGTCTATGTTTAAATCAATTTTTAAAAGAATTGTACCATTAGAGGCATTTTCCAGCAGCATATTCCTGTGTGCACAACAAAGACTAATAGGGAAAACACCATCAAACACTCCTGTGACCTCAACACCTTAGGGTGGCCACTGGTTTCAACCGACTCTTTCCATTTCCATCAATATGACAAACATATACCACTTCTGCTGGACTTCCCTTTTCACCTTCTTTCATAAAACTGCTCAATTTCATAACATTTGGTCTATGCACACCAACAGGAGGTGACTGTCTTGCTGATGATTTTCAAGTGCTTAGGTGACTGAGTAAACGGCAATATAAACTAGTGCAAATGAGATGATCCAGTGAGAAAGAAGGCAATTCAAAGCTGAGGTAGAGATGGAGAATGTCCATCTAGTTCAGCACAACTCACTGCAGCAGAACATCACTTTCCATAATGGCAACAACCTTGGTGAGCTTTGACTTCCTAGACAAGGGGCGATACATTTGGCCAGGAGTAATCAATGGTATCTTGGTTTATTTTTGCAGAAAAGCTTCTTTGTTTCATAAAAATTCAGAGGGAGAAATCATCTCTATCCTCTCGCATATGGCAAGGATTGAATGGATAGTTTCTGCTGGCCACCTGAAAACTGGTTATGGGAATGCACAAGCCTCCATGTACAGAGCATAAAAGTCTATCTCCGAGTGCTCAGACACACCAAAAGTAACTGTCTCCATGTGGATGGAAATGTTATCACAACTACAGAGTCAAGGCTGTTTCTCCTCAAGCAGCGTTGAGCGATTCACATTTCTGCTCTTCCAGATATTTCGTAAGGGAAAAAAAAACTCATAAAAAATTACTCCCTACTGATAAAGGAAAAAAAAACTCATAAAAAATTACTCCCTACTGATAAAGGAAAAAAAAACTCATAAAAAATTACTCCCTACTGATAAAGGAAAAAAAAACTCATATTAGCACTGCGATTCAATCCGAATGGCTCAAACTTTCAAAATTTTCACAAGGAAGTTACTTCCTGCTTGGTTGATTGATGAAGAAGAATGCGCTGGCTCATCCCTTGCCTTTGCCAGTAATCCAGAGGCACATGGGCCTGGAACTTCTCCCCACCTGCTACAGCAGGACCATGGAAGTAGAAGAGCTATTGGCAGAAAGCTTTGTTAGAGGAGGGGGAAAGCACGAGACTATGAAGTGAAATTACAAGCACAGGAAAAGGTTCTCTGGATTTACATAAATCTACTTGGCAGTGAATACATTAACAGTTGACCATAACTGTTTGCAGAGAAACAAGCTGCTTGGATGCTGGCAGCAAAAACACTGCTTTATCCAGTTCCTACTGTGCCAAGCTCCTCCACCCTCTCTCAGAGCAGCATTTAGACAAATGCCAACATTTTAAAATTAAGTGGGCCCATCATTATTAATTCATTTGGTATTCACTGTAACAACATTAATCATGGTAAACTGCAGCAGCTTTATTACACATGTAATGTGTACTTTCCCCGAATTCCCCTGTAAAATCTCTGACACTGCTAACAATGTAAAGACAATGAGACATTACAATCAAGCAAAACAATAATAAACACGCAACTTAATAAATCATTATTATGCCCACAAGTATGTTAAAAAACAAACTTGCTTCGAAACTAGAGGGAAAAACAACATGCAGTAAGTGACATCAGTGAGTTTGAGGCTTTTGGTTGCAACAAAGAAACAAAACAGCATGCTAATATGACATTTACAAATAATACCTAACCACAGCCTAATTAACTTACTGTGTGCTTACTAAACTAGCATACATATTATATTAGAAGAAAAACACTTATTTGTTCTGTTGCTAAGAAACTTCAGACATTTGCATATTTAACAAATTGTTAGAGTGTTTTTAACCAGAACCCATCACTATTTATAAAAGACAAATTTAAAACACGAGATCAAAGACACAACATTAATTTTTCTTTTGTCAACTGTCTTTGTTCAGTGGCTCAAAGCAGCAGTTTTATAGTGGCTGATACATAATGAAACATCTGGTATTATTCTCAATTACAGCAGAACCCACTAATAGTCAAGGGCTGTTCTTTAACTCTCGTACACCAGTCAATGTACCGTAGGGACTGCTCCAACAGCACATGAAGAACATGCCTTTGAAATCACTGCAGGGGTTTTCTGAGTCAGGAGTTCAGGATCCATCTCTAGAACAGGAATACCACTAACTTCTTTTCTTTTAAAGGCTCCAGATGTCAGCCAATTTTAATTGATCTCGTAAATTGTGCAAGAGCAGGAAACAAAAGCCCAGGATTAGCAAGCGAGGCAGTGAATAAAGCATGAGGGTTCTCCACTAACCGGGAGGTAACAGTGACAGCCAGTGCCATGCTGCTGCTGTTCACTGCACCCATGGATACCATCTGCTGTAGGCCAACTCATGGCTCCTTAGACATGAATCCAGAGCAGCACTGGGTCACTATTTTGCACACAGTACGCAAGGTCATTTGCCAGCTCACCAGGGATCAGCATAAGGATTAGCAAAGCTTGCATCCCCTTCTCCTACCCAATGTACACCAGACACTCACTAACCTATCAGGAGCCCTGGGCCAGTACACTGTGTGTGTGATCCCTCAGGCACGTCACATATCAGTGACTGCCAGACCCAGAAAGGCTTTTGGGGCGTCTCTACCCTGCTCTGCCACCTTCAGCACAGACATGCTCTAGGATGAGCAAGAGGAAAAAGGAAAGCAAAGAGACCCTGTAAGGAAATCTGAAAACTCAAGGAGCTGTAGCAAACCCAAGGTAATCTTACATTTGCTGTCTCTGGGCTAAAATAGAAAAGGATGTCGTGTGGAGGGGAAGCGCTCTTCAGAAAACTACCACAGGGATTGTCATCCTAGAGCTGCTTTTTCCATGTACCGAAGTACATGAGTACCAAAGGCAGACGGTACTCAGGTGTCTCCTTCCTCCCCTACCCAACCTGTTCTGCCTGTCTTGCTAAAAATTGAGGACCAAGATGTTCCTGTAGCAGGACAGTATCCTGCTACATTCTCCAGAACAAGCTAATGAAGCTTGTCCTTCCTTCTCAATCAGCTAAATGCTTAGATTTATCATTTGAAACAAAAAACTCCCAAAGAAAACATGTGACAATCAAAATTATTATTCATGAGAGTAAAGGTCAAAAAAATAGTAATTCTGCTGAACTGTAGCATTAACAAAATGAAAGCAATAGTTTACCTCACTCACCAAGAGAGGTTTCAGAGGATTTTAGGGAGTTCTGAGAGAAAATGTCCTTTCTCTCAGTTTGAACAGCTTCAGTAGCAATCACCTACCAACTTTACTAAGTAGAAGAGGTGAGCAGAGCATGGGTAGAACTTTGAGCTGTGCAAAGCTGAAGATGACTCTTGTTGAGAAGAGCCACAGGACCAACACCAGGTTTGGATGTGACCAACTGGAGCTCTTCCCTGTGTCCAGAGAGCATTCCCCTCCATTTTCAGCGAGACTCAACAGGTCCCACAGCCCTCTCCTTCAGCGGGAGCAACTTGTGCCAGCAGCACTCCCCAGCTCCCCACAGCATCACGCAAACTCCCTTGCAGCAGTGAGCGTGTTTTCCAGTAGCCTCCACAACAGGAGTATGTTACTTCACACCAAGGGGTAGAGTTGAATGAACATGTTCAAGAAGTATGTGCACATTTTTAAAGCCTTTGTGGTTTCAAGACACACATACAAGCCTGTAGCCCGTAGTGACATCCGCCTGCTGATGCAGAGGCTATGTGACATGACTTCACATGTGACTCTGCTGGCTAGTTAAAAGCTCAGTTCTTCCATGAGAACATCCTCTGTTTCTCCAGCCCAGCACCTATCTGTTGGTTAAGATGAAGCAAACTTAGGCCAGAAAAGCTTACCATGTTAGAAGGTATCTTCATGGGACACTGATATCAGCCTGTAGCTCAGCTGGGCACACTCATGCTGGCTTTAATCTGCTTAACCAGTGGCCCATGGCTCCAGGCTTTCACTGCTAAAACTGACCTCCTTTTCATCTATGTCATCACATTTCTGTGGCAACAGTAGGTACCTTCCATCCCCACAGCCAACCCATGTTACAAGCACCCCTGGATGTGTTGCAGACACATATGCTGAACAGGACAAGATTGCAACCACCAGCGAGGCAGGAGAGTGCTGCCCAGAGTCTTCTAATGACAAGTAAAGAGCTGAGGTTCAGCTGTACTATAAGCAACTGAATATTGGGCATGAAATGGGAAGTGCCTTAATAGAAAGTAGTGCCAACAGTCTCTGTGCTTAGAAGACAGATATAAAGCTTTCACTAACAGCTCTGCTTGTACTGCAGTTTCTGTCTGGGGCAGAGGACTCCTGCTGTAGACAAAACCATTTCTTATATTCTTCTGGGATGCAAAAGGGGATTGATGGAGGAATGATCATCTAGGGGAAGTTCTTCTGACAGTAGTAATAAGAACAATAACAACAATAATAATAATGTTGGTATGTAAAGACACTCCCAGAAGACAGTCTATAAACCATCAGAGCTCTGCTGGTGAAAAGCACCAAGGGTCTGCAGTCAGTTGTTATGGGATGGGCTGAAACAAAGCCTGGTTGAACACCAAAAGGAAAGCATTTGCTGTTTTGCCCAGCTCTGCCAGGTCTCAAGTGTGGAGCTGCCCACTTCTGAAGGTCTCAGTTGCTGTCTCTGCAGTGCAGCCCAAGAGGCGCACAGGGAGTTTCAGGCAACAGCCAAATTCTAGGCACGAGCTGGACATTCAGCCAAGTTCTACCAGCCATCCTTAATGGGAAAGCTAGCCCCTTCAAAACGACTTAATCCAAGTTTTATGTTACAAACATGCAATACCTTCCTGCTGGAGCACTACAGCATTTCTAACCCAGATGCCTTCTTCTTCACTTTCTTCAGAAGAATAAAGCTAATCAAAGGTACTCTTTGGGCTTGATGGATGGGCTGTCGCTGGTAATGGCAACACCACCAGCATCACAGCAACCAGGATGGAACAGACCACCATGAGAAGCTCCAAGCATTAACTTTGCATTTCAAGTACACATTATTCAGCACTCAAACATGTCTTGAAAAAATAAAATAACCCAGGTCTATTTCAAGCATGTAGACATAGAAGTAATCATCTCCCAGTCATTCAGTAGGGAAAGCAAGGTTTTATTTTTCAAAGTGCTTGAGTTCATACTAACTTCTGAGCGCTGTGATCTCGGGTACAGTTCTCCACCCAACAGTACCTTACATAAGAGGATAAACTTCCCTTTTTAAAAACTTGTTGGATCCTTATTGGTGCAAGAAAAAAAAGTAACTACTGACTTGGAAGCAACCTATAGCTCTACCTGTCAATAATCCACTTTATCAGACCTTGAATACAGAATATGCATTTCACAGAGCACAAAAATACACATTCCCTAAACCAGCCATAATGTCACCTTTCTGATAGGTCACCGTGGGTTGTGTTACCTGTTTTGTCAGGATTCCAACCTCCAGAGGTTTGGTTTTTTTAACCCTTTTCTAAAACTCCCATTTGGCCACAGAAATAAAGGTATAAAAGGAGCTTTATAATGTTTTTATTTGGTTCCCCCTCTCCTTAAAGAATATGTCTGTGATCCAGCTTCATCTGCGTAATGGATTTGCAGCTCTTTATGACAAATATGGCATTGGGACATATCAGTTGTTTAGCCTAAATAAGTTTTAAATAGAATGAGTGACTTACAGTTACAATACTGTGTGGTTTAATATGCTGCTTGCTTAGCTTTACTTGCTTAGCATGAGTAGCTACATTTGCTGAAGCCTTAGGCCACAAGCTCTGGACTTTCACCTAGCTATACCTTCAGCCGGAATAGAGTTAATTTTCATAGTAATCCCTACCATACCTGGTTCAGTGCTGTGTTTCGTCTTTAGTATGAGAAGAATGCTGATAACACACTGATGTTTTAGTTGTTGCCAAGTAGTGTTTATCCTAGATCTGGGACTTCTTCAGTGTCCTATGGTCTGCCTGCAAGCAGGTGCACAAGAAGTGCAAAACAGAAGATAAGGAGGCCACAAACCTCTGCAGAAGCTGCAGCTCGACAAGATATGAGCAGTTAATGGCTTGCCTGTGTGGAGAGGGAGAAATAATCCAGTAATGTGTTAGAAGACCCTAGACCAAAACCCACCATTGGACTACAAAAGCATGTGTGTGATTTCTTTGCTCAGGGCCTTCTCTAGAGGCATCCAGCTCAAGCTGCCCCTTCTGCTGTACCAGTCAATTATTAGATTATTTTTCCTGGAACTGGACATCTGAGACTGCTGCAGGAAACCTGGGGTCATCCTGAAGGAGGAGGGAGTGCAGCTGGGAGCAAGCACACGTGTGAGCAGGGAGTCGGAAGGGCACCCATTGGCACACTGGAGCTGCCCACTGCAAAGGGACTAAGTCCCAGCAGTTACAGTCTTGATGGTATGTGTACAACTCCTTGGGTGGTGACTGCTTGGGCAGCAGATTCCCCCCCATCACACACTAAAACTTCATGTAACCTGTGTGATTGCATGGCCTGGTCAGGGACAGACACAAGGGACAGGCAAATTGTCAGCCAGCGGTCTTGTCTGCTACTGAAATTCCCCATCCTGTACTGGTTAAGCCAGATCTCTTGCAAGCTCCTGATTATTATAGACTAATTGTTACTATTAGTCTACAGGCTTCTAATTATTACTAGACTTCCTTTGGGTGCTTGGGTACAATGCTGCTACAGCAGTGGAAGAAGCTCTGAGATATGTTGTCCTTGTGACAGCAGTGCAGTATACTGTTTCTCAAAAAAAGAGTGGGATGACAAGCTGCGTTTAGCCAACCTTCAAAGAAAGCCAAAAAAATCAAATGTCTGTAAGATTAGTATCAAATTCTTGGATCCTTTCCTCCTGGGGTAAGACCAGTGGAGAAAATCTCACAGAGAAAACCAGTAACTTAAGTAAATTCAGATGAGGATATTGAGATGACCTCTGTCAATTTAGTACTTAAACAAGGAGTGGGCTGGGGTTGCAGAGGGTTTGTGTGCAGGTCAGACTCCTTCAGAGGGGCCTGTTCCTTTGCTTGAAGCAGTGTGGAGAAGTCTTGCCATGACAAAAATTCATCGCTGCACCCACTGATGGGTAAAGAAGGAAATATCCACAAGAAAGTAACACAGGAAACTCTCCCACAGGATCCATTTTGGATGGGTGTGACTGAGCCTCCACTGAAGAGCAAGTGACTGTGGGCACAAGGACAGCATTACACACTCTCAACGCGTACTCACCTCTGTAACGCCATCTTTCCACCAGCTGGATTGAACTCAAATGCACATCCTAAAGCTGTGTGGGTGGTTTAATTTATCCTCTCTGTGCTAGTGCATAATGCGTTTTTAATGGGGGCAGCACTGCAGGGCAGAGCAAAGTGGTGCTGCTGGGTTTTTCCTAGAACTGTCCCTCTTTCCTAGAACTCAGCCAGCTCTGGGGTAACAGCACTAAAGGCTGCACACAGTATTACCAGAAAAATCACAAAATGCTGTTTGAACTTTCACATTTTGATGCCACACAAAACTGGGTCACTGAAGTCCTGCTTGCATTCCGAGGTCAATGATCACAGTGGCAGAGAGAGGGGACTCTATTATATTGTGCACATTATGTGCATATTGAAGTAAATAAAATACCCTTGGGAAAGTGTGGAGAGAAGGAAAGGCAAGAAATGTTTAACATGAAATCTGTTTGGTAGCTACATGAAAATCACTGGGCAGTTTTACAGAGGTTCCCTTTTCTCACACTGCCAGCTCTGTCAGTGCACCTCCTCCTAGATGACACCAACCACAGTGCTGCTCTACCAGCATCACGGTCTCAGCCAGTTCTCACTCATGAGCAATAGCCCATCTTTTAGACTTGTAGGTATTTCATAGTGCCTTGTTTCCCTAAAATACAGATGAACCTCTCCCACACATGAACAATTCCATGGACACTCCAGGTTTCCTGGCAGAACATTTTGGTTTAAACCCCTTTATAACAGGTTTCCTGTAACTCTCCGTCATCCCAAACATGTACCAGGATTTGGCTAACTTTAAAAATGCAGATGATGTAGCTTGTGGCACACTGAGTGTTGCTGCTGATCAAACACTATCATATGCATACATTACAAGGTATTTTAACTGCAACTGGGAAAACTCCCTGTTACAGAGTGCATGAAGAGTTCAAGGGTTTTGTTTGCTTGTTTTTAATTATGAGTGGCTTCTAAACATGCTTTACTCAAACTTGCTTTCTGTAAGTGTTCCAATCAGGATGGTTTTGATCACTTGGCTCTTCATAAGCAATGAACAACTGGACAGCAACAAGACAGAGACAAGCTAGTTAAATCTTTTTGAATACTTGCAACCAAATGATCCCACTGATTATTTCTCTCTAATCTCCATATACATTACTCCTCCCTATTTTTATTTATACAGTTTATTATGTCATTCAGGTTTTCTGAAGCTTTGCAGTAAAACCGGAGTAAATATAACTTTATATTAAATCAATATATTCAGAGATTATTTGATCATTTCCTTTGGCAATATCACATGTATTGAATCTAGGAGCTACAAGCAAGAGGATGGCACTTCTTGGTTGGAAATGAAGAGCCATGTTGACATCTAAAAAAATTCATAATGAAACCTTCATTATAGAGACATATATCTCACCATCCATCATCTCCAAACACACAGGCTTGGAAATGAAAACCTGCCTGTGTTTAATTTGATGGGCCGAGCATACAGCATTCCCATCCTGCTGGGGGGAGGGGAGCAGCATGTTATTTATCCACATGCCTGAAAACAGACAGGTACATTTTGGACCATCACCTCACCTCAAAATCCTGGAACCACTTATGTGAAACCAACCTCAAGCCACTCGCCCTTGTTTCCTGTCGCACCAAGCGCTCCGTCGTCTGCTCCTGTCTGTGTGGTGGGGAGCTTCAGGCTGTGTTCCCCTCCCGAGATGTGCAGCATCTGCTACAGGGGTATTTCCTCTTTATTTATTTATTTCCCCGATCTTGTTTCTAATCTCTGTTTCTTTGTGGTTTCCTGGAGTCGTCTTGACAAAGCCACAGATTCTGTTCCTGTCCTTTATAGCACTGGAGGGCACTGCAGAACACATGAAATTTGTTTCTAATTTTACATCTGCCAAAAAGCATTCCTGGGTTACAAATACATGCCAACAAAATTGGTAGGGCCTATCCCGCTAATGCCGCAAGACAAACAAAACCAAAAGGAAATAAAAAAGACTAAAATACTGCACAAATATTTTTGCACTTCTTTTAGCTTGTGAAACCTTTCCTTTTCTCCCTCCTTTTCCCAGATTTTACCCAACTTAAGCTTTCTGGTATTACATATCTACTTATATTTAGGATAAAAACCCAATTACAATACAACTGAATGAGAAGAAAAAATTAAGTTTTTGCTCTTCTGCGAGTCCCGTACATATGGAGAGGGGTAGAAATACCTTCAGCCACAAGCATGTGGATGATGACTCCCTCCCCAATGTGTCCCTGAAACACTGAGTGTTCCAAGCAACTGACCAAAATCCTGATGCTCCAAAGTCAGTTCAAGCTCAAAGAGGGGTCTCAGCTGTGTTGCTGCCACTTACATATGCAGTGCATTTTACAGCAGCTATTTCTTCTCCTCATCACAATTTCCTAAGTAATATTTTTGCTAAATTATCTGATCTGTAAGCAGGGCAGGGCAAGCCCTGAGGTAGCCTCTCAGGCAGGAAGAGCTGCATCCCAGGAGGGACAAAGCTGATGGGGCAGCAGGAGGAGATGGGCAGCACCACAGACACTGCCCCACTAATTTCTGCCGAGGTTTGGAATTCAGGTTGTGCGTCGCTGTGGTCTGTATCTGCTGCACCCAAGTTTCACCTACTCATAAGCAGCAGCTTCCAGCCTTGCTCAGACTTCATGACTGTAAATGTCAACAGACCAAGGAACACAGCTCCAGGTTTATTTTCATTAGTAGGAACACAGTGTCATGGTATTTCAATGCTCTGGAAGTGCTAATTAAAGACCTTGCTATAAGGAGCTTGAAAGAACATTTCAGAGCTGGATCCACCTCTGCAGCTCAGGTTTATCAGATTAAAGGCAATAGCGCAGATATTCCAGGACTTCCCACAAACCATGGAGGGTGCTTTTGTGTTTTCACACTTGCAGAATTTTTGACTAGGTAAAAATACGCAGCTCCTAATAGAGAACATTAGCTCTGGCCTGGCCTGCCCTGGTGTTGGTACTGAGTGCCCAATGTGCAGCATTGTGGTTAGGGAGCTGGGGCTCAACTAGAGGCATGTTTCCTCCAGTGACTGGAGCAGTGGAATGGTTCCAGACAAAAGCCATAGCAGTTGTCTCCATCTCATCCACATCCCAAAGTTAAGATTCAATTCCATTCACTAAAACACATTGGGGAAAATTTAGCCTGAACTACACAAAATTCATCAACTTGTGCAGGATTCTCAGTCAAAACTTCACGCATTCCCACAAAATTTCCCCAGATACCAGTGTATGTGATTCAACATCTCCATTTAGGAGCAGATCTGAAAAGCGTGCTGCGTTTCAGATTATATTACAGAAATTTTATAGGGCTGAACTGAAAAACCATTGTTTTCAGCTGTGTTTGGTCCTTCATGTTCCAGCTTCCCCAGTGATCACTCTTGGTGAGAAACTTGCGCTCTGCAGACTTGCTAGAGACTAATCTGACTGCGTCTGCACACGCACAGCTGATCGTGTACTGTACAAATGTCTTTTCCAATATGGATTATGGGCTAATAAGCTATATGGTTCTGCAAATCTTCCTGGCCTTTACTTTTTAGCTGTTATACGAGAGTCACATTTCCTAAAAGGAGAAACATATGGATTTTATCTATCCACTAGATGATCAGAGTGCGCTGTAGAAATGTATTTGGAGAAAAATAAAGCCATCTATAGGAGAACTGTGAGAAGAATTGATTTTTTTTTTTTATTTTTTTTTTGAGGTGGTTCTCCTGTCTGGAGTGAAAAATATTAAAAGGAAAAAATTAAGAAGGGTTTGTGTTGGAATAGCTGACACTACACATTCACTGTTAGTGGGTTTAAATTTTTCTTCCTTGAACTTGTATGATTTAGAAGTGAGAATGTTATTTCAAAATTCCTGTTTTGAAAACACTTCAGGATTTTGGGAGAAGGAACTTTTTGCTTGAAACAGTTCAATATATTTCACTCAAAGCATTTCTCTCTTCCCCTTCCCCTTCAGTCACCACTACATTTTCAGTTATTTTACACATTGCTTACTGTAAATAGTAGAGAAAAAAATCCCTAAGCAACCCACAAGCAAGTCTAGTTCTAGTCTCCAAATGACAGATTTAAAAAAGATGTAAATAGAAAGACTTTATCTTATTTCTTATCAGTAACTACCCATTATATGCAAAGCTTCACTGGTTTAAACTTTTTATCCTAACTTTGACATAATATATGCCCCTTCTGCTAACTATTCATCTCAGTTCTCTTATCTGTAACAGAGGGATAATAATACTGCCTATACTTGCCTCAGTGGAGGGGATTAGTTGGTATCTACAAGGATCCTGCCCATATAAAGCACAATGATTATTGCCTGAATGTTGATATCTGCTCCACTAACCTTGAGAAGTATCATACGCCTTCTGGCCTCAGAATTAACAAGTAATTTTAGTATGCAAAATATTTCATTTTGCTATGTCAGAAAGACAACATACAGTCAACTGGGAAGTTTGCAGAGTGGCAAGTGCAGTAGCACACAGCATCTTAAGGATGCAATCACAAGATTATGAGTCCAGATACGCAAGTTGCTTCATGTTTGAAGTGAGTAGTGCCAGACCACAAAGCAGTATTTTTGTTGTGTTTCAGTGATATCACCATGCCCAGTTCTGAAACAAAAAGTAAAAAATAAAACAAACAAACAAACGAATCCAGTATTTCACTCCATACTTGCCTAATCGTCCCAGTTACTCCACCTCTTCTCTAACAATTTGCTTAAAAATTATATCTAATTGCTTTAAACAACATGCAGGTTATCACAATCTGTATTTTAATATATGCAGTTGGAGTTCCAGCCTGAATTCTGGATGCCCAGATTTTTATCAATTTATAGTAGGAATGAGATGTGAAATATATATATTTTTTATTGATAAAGATACACATGATTTGTAAGATTAGTCAAATTAACAATCGATTACACCTAATGGGCTCTAATCGCAACATTAATTTACCCAAAAGGCGGGGGAAGAGGAGGAAAGATGGAAGAGTAATCTAAAATACTGTTCTGCTGGTATAAAAAAATAGAGGGCGTATAAAATAAAACTGCGCAGCCCTTTGTGGAAGAATGCAATATCCTCTCTCTCATTCTCTCCCCTTGTTTCTCTGTATGATGTGGCGTGTGTTTATTAAAGAATAAAAGAGCAATTATTACATTTCCAGCCGATTGCAGGGCCTCAGCCAGCGTGGTGGTACAGCAGTGTCAGCCTGCTCTCTAGTGTTGCTGGAGGTGAGCGGCATCTGGCATCCGCTTCCAGCTGCACCCGCTTAAAACACAGCCCAAACCCTGAAGAATTCCCTTGCTATCTTCTGGGTGGTAAGGAAATCTCATTTGTGCACACAAGGGATGTGGTCAGGGGAAAAAAGCAGAAAGAATGTTTAAATTGTATACGTAAACTGTTTTGTTTTACAAGCTGGAGTAAATCAGCACATTTGTAGGCCATATTTATCTGATCCACTCAATAATAATCTCTCTTGATGAACACCATTGATGTGGCATATATGCCACTGCAAAATATACCCATTCCCTTTAATTCAAATAAAGTCTTAGTGAAAAAATAAGAATTTTTGCTTCTGGGAAGTCACTTGTGCAGCACAGCACAAATCTCTGCCACGTTGCTGTCAGGCATTGGGGTGAGAGAATATGCTGGGAATGGAAGCAAATGAAGAATTCCCCCCTGCTCTCTCTTCATTCCGAATTCAGTCCTCACTGGCAGCCCCATAACATTAGTAAAAATGCCATGGTCTAAAAATAAACCACCCAACTCCCCTCACAAAGGGATCAAGAAAGGAATCCAGTCCTTTCAGCACCAGTTTCCTAACAGGAGGTACAACCCTGCAGGCTGATACAAACAGGGCCTCACACAGACCCTGCTGAGAATTTGGGTACAAAGTGGGAGCACAAGCAGATACGCAGCTCCATCACCTGGTTTTGCTTTGGATGACACAGTTCAAGCCTTGTATGTTCAGCCCTTAGCAGTTGTAACACAGGGCCTTTGTGCTCTTAAGCCTTGTTGCACATACAGAGAGTGAAAAGGGAGATGGTGCCAATTCACACCAAGTAATTTCAAGAAAATTCAAACAGAAGCAACGGAGCTGTTACAGGAGTGCACAAAGTTGCCATCTCCTAGCAAAAACTTAGAAAAGGCAGCAAGTGCATGTTGTACACTATGCTCTGGTTGAGAGAGCACTTTTGAGGTACAGCTAATCTGAGCTCAGTTATATTGTGTAAATCAGGAGAAATGGAAGCAGAGCTACTCCAGTTTGCTACCACTGAAACCTGATGTCCAAGACTTCAGCACAATCACAGTAATACAGCAGGTTCTCCACAACCTTGCAGACCAGGAAATGAGACTGGATCTCAAAAGCCTTCATGGTCTCTTTGAAAATTATTTTACTGACTCACTCTGAAATGTCTTTTTTGTAATATACTAAATAGCAGCTTAAAAAAAAAATAATAAAAAAAAGTAGTATCATGCCCCTAGAAAAACCATGTTGGCAGCTTGGGCAAATGAGAACTACAGTTCCTGTAGTTCTGAACTACAGGATGAAGATGAGGGACCAAAACAAATGCTAGTGTAGTACATTCATAACCAGTGGTGCTCTGTGAATAGCGTTTCTCAGCCCCTTCCCAAATACGGAGTTTCTTGTCAGTTGAATACCCAAAACAGAGATGCCCAAACACCAGTCTCCTCCTGGAGAGCTGAACTACCAAGTATGTACATGCTAGCTGGTATTGCAGATGAAACAGCTACAACTGCCTGGGTTTCATTAGATGTAATCAAACATTCGGTTAATATCCAGTGTATACCTGAAATCAGCTCGGTCTTAGGAAGCTTTCCCTGATATATGCACAGCTGCTGGAAATGGATGACTTCTTTCATTAATATTTGCTTCAGAAAATGCCTAATTCTCTTTGGCTGTGTTTATGTGCCTTGTACAGCTACAGCAATAAATCAGTGGGCTGGGAAGACCATTTCACAGAAAAGGCACATCTTACGTGGGTATTGAACAACACTCATTCAAGAATGAACTCTGGACTTGGGGAATGAAAATTTGAAGATTATACGAAAAAATCTACTAATCTAGATGATGAGAACAGTATGATGTTGGAGCTACAATTATTGAAGATACTAGTTTTGGTTAAGTGCAGCCATGAACTATTCACAGCAAAATATTCACAGCAAAATATTCACAGCCAGTTTTCTTAGAACAACCTACAATAATTTTGCTCTTTAGTAACAACTACCCTGATACACAAATACGCCATTTTCACTAATGACTTCAACTGGTGTTGACAATGGGTGATATACTCACAAATTCAATGTAGCAACTGGTGGTTTAGTTTAAATTAACTTCTCTTGTTTGTTAGTTTAAATTATTACAAAGGGTACTGAAACCCACACAGCTGTACAACCAGGCAGGCAAACCAGTCTCTGCTGTCATCATGTTTACAGGAGATGAACCACAGCTGTGCTGGGTAATACTCTGCCTGCTCCAGCTCTGCTCACTGGGCACATTTTACGTAAGAGGTTTTCATAACTAAAAATATGAGGGTTTTATAAGCAGGGAGCAGAAGCCTCTTGTTTTGTATGTTTTACTGCTAGACCTCTGGGGCATTATTTTTATTTCTTTGACAGTGGATAAACTTGATTAATGTCAGTGAACTCTGAACCTGCAGGTATAAGTATTTTCAAAATAACCTCTTTGTATGGAAAGTGAGACTACTTAGGATCAAGCAGAACAGCATAAACATAACGTGTCTATTAAAAAGCATCACTAATTAGCAGGAGCAAATATCTACAATCTGCTGTTTGAAAACAATTTCTCAGTGTAGGTGTAAAGAGAATTAACTTTTTCTTGAATACTATTTTATTTACTAACATACATTTGCACTTTCAGTGCTTTCATTCACCTTTTCTGAATTTAACTGAAAGCTCAGCCCTAGCCAGTAGTTCAAACTCCAGCAGCAGCCATGCTTTTCAGAAAGCGCCCCCCCCAGGCAGCGCCTGAACCTGCAGGTTTAGTTTCAGGTAGGGAGGGCCAAGAGCAGCCTTGTGCAGACACATTGCTTCTGTGGCAGTACTGGGAAGGTAAATCACCAAGTGCAACTGCTCCCTACACACCTTAGCTAGGTACCTGGGATATGCTGGTTATTTTCCCCAATCAATTAGTACTAACACCACTTTAAGGCACTTCTCTTTTACCATTAATTCCTGCTGGCATCTGTCCTCTGGCTCGTATACATCTGACCATCCCTGTGCCTTGCAAGTGCTCTCTCAAGCCCTCTGCACCTTTCAAATCTCAGGAATATCTTTGCCTGATCCTTATGATGAAGATTTCTCTAGTTTTATCTTATTAAGCAGAACAGAGCTAAGTTCGGGGCCAGCAGCAAAAGAGGTCTCCAGACCTCAGAGTAACAGATGCCATATACGAGCTTCAGCTAAAGCAAACCAGCTGCATTATTCTGCAGCTCCCTCTACTTGCTGCATCCCATCATGGCAGTGTGACAATTTGCCTCCGTATCCTCCCAATCACTCTTTCACAGGTCAGACCAGAAGATCAATATAAACAAGAAAAGAAGAGACATGTACTCTTGTAAGAAAAGCCAGGAAGTTCAAAGTTATAGCTGACAGTCTGGATTTAACTCTGACTGATCTAGGAAACAAAACAAAAGTAGAGTGGTGACATGAATGAAGGATGAAGTGTCAGACTGTAAAGCACTTGGTTTTTATCAATCTAAGTCAAGCCTTTACAACGATTAAACACAAATTTCTCATATTACATAGAAAAAACAAATAAAACAGAATAAAGATTTCATAAATGTTTACACATGAGACAGCCCCACAGCTCTCAAATGAATATATTGCTTAGTTATTTAGCCATAAAAAAAAAAAAAAAAAATAAAAAAAAAAAAATCAGAGCAGTGCATTCTGTACAAGAGATGTTCTCCGAGTACGTGATGATACCCAAACAGCATTCCTTACAGCAACAGACCAGTGATTCCCTTCCAGGCCTGCGGGGTTTGCTTGCATGGACAGCATACAGTGCACATCCCAAGTATAAACACACCATAAGACAGCTAATCAAAAAGAGAAGACCAAAAACTACATTGCACAACACAGCAGAGAAGAGCTAGAGCTTCAAATACCAAAATCAGCATCAGGGACAAACGGTCTCAGCAGGTGCATACTGCTTTGCCTGAACCCTGCCACCAAGGTCAATGAGCCTACCAGCAGGAAACACTTCACTTACTGTTGCTCTGAGAAAGGGGTAGGTTATCAGAAGTTTAGGATTGAATTACTGCACTGAATCAGGTCCCTTATTACCTGACAGCACCAGTGCAGCAGCTCTGCACATGCAGCTGCTGAGCACAACTGCAGCACACTGCTGTACCACCAGAAGTGAGGGATCTCACTGGGTTTACTAGTTTCACCTCATCGTGTTCAGGTGGTGATTCCACCCAAAACCACAACCCCAAACCTTCTGAAAATGCAGCTACAGATCCCTGCAGCTGAATTTGTTATTTGGTTTTCCAGAGGTAGCTTCTGGGCATTTCACAAATATTTGGAACATATATTCATTACTTAACAAATAAACTCCTGTACTATATTGATGGGAAGAGATAAAAATCATACATGTTTTTATTGCAGTTACATGGCTAAAGCTATCTCCTAAAAGAGTCCATGAGTTCCATGACTCAATGAATATTTATTTGTTTTAAAGAAAAAGAAAACTTGAGATCCTTTTTTTGCAAGATTAAGCAACAAATGTCTTATATTTCAAATGAACTGCTAAGACTTAATTCCGCAATTCTTTTCTAATCTGAGCACCCTTAAGGACTATCTTCATGAGATCAAGGACTCCTGACACAAGTGTGTTTGCAGGGTCAGGGCTTTCGTCTGTGTAGAATGCATGCAGCCAGCCACCAGGGGAACTCATTTTGCTGAATTTCTAATCTGCTTGAGAATTGTTGGTTTGAAAGTTCAGATAAAAATGAATGATATAATAATAAACAACAACAACTTCATTGAATTTCCCTTCCATTTAGACAATGAAATAACAATGGAGGAGATGAAAAACATGTTAAATGAGAATGTGACGAATTATGTACCAGGACCCAGGAATGGGGATGCTGCTCTTGAAAGTGAAGCAAATATAAATTGACCCCATTACATATTTTCCTGTTAAACAGGACATATGTATCCATGTCCAGTCACACACACAAATGTGAAATACCACATAGGAACCGTCAGTAGGCTCCTTTTCTGCCATCACACTAATAATTCTTCTCCTGCTGTTACTGCAGCCCTTCCAGAAAAGGAGCAATTCAATGGTGAAGGACAGAGCTGCTGGGTTTTCATTGCAGGCATCAGGGTGCAAGCAAGATGAGAGCAAAGGAAGAAACTAAGTAGCTGTATCTGTTTCTACCTTTATTGCTACAACAAACAGCATCACACAGCATTGATTAGCGGTCCCAGGCAAAACTCACACCCAAGCGCCCTCCAAGGAGGAGCAGAACATCTCATAAGGTACCAGAAATACCGTGTTTTATGCACCAGGCCCCTATGGAAATAGGCATAAGACCACTTCTGGCATCAGCCATCAAGGTCCTCCCAGTCAGCAGTGTAACAAAAGGCTCTGTCACACCATCCCCCTAAAAGGGTCTGCTCTGATTTCCCCCCACCCAGCCAGTGGTCTCAGAGTGGGGCTCTGCCCTGACAATGCTGACAGAAGCACAGGATAGCACAGGCATCTCTGAGAATGGACTCATGCAGAAACCAATATTCATACCAGGACTGCAAAGCCTTACCTGGGAGAGCAGAGGCAGGGGCAGCACATGGGCACCTGGGGATGGCTGGTGGGGACAGCCCCTTGCAGCCGTAATTGTTGCTCCTGCTCCAGGTGTGGGGGGTCATTGCAACTAATCACATTACTTTGGGGATTTTTTGACACTTCATGAGACTTCTGTTGTCTTAGCTACGATATTTATTTTAAACCAAACATTTGTGTATTCCTAATCCATTCATACATTCCTATTCAGCTACTTGTTCCTAAATTGAAATAAAATGTATGTTGTAGTCAAATGTAATAGAGGTTTTACAGGTTTTGGTCATTGTTAGAAAATTTGATCATTTGAAAGGTTTTCTCTGAATTTAAATCATTACTTATGAAATCAACAGAACTGAAAATTTCTGAAGTTTTCATTTTCCTTGGACTTTGAAATGTGAGAAGAACTCCAGGCTGCTTAGTCTGCTCATAGCACCTGCGTTTGTGAGCACTACTCCTTCATCCATAGGCTTAAACTGAAAGCACAGTTGTGATTGCAGCAGGGTCATAGAGTAAATTCATTAATTAGAGTACCCAGTAAATTGTTCTTGATATTGTTCAGGTGTTTATCACCACATAAACCAGTCAATAATATCAACAACAGAAAGCAGAACATGGCAAAAGCCAAGCTAAGCTCACATAAATTAGCTGAGAAAAAAGTACAGACAAAGATAATGGCAACTGTAGAGTGAACAAGGGGGAAGCAAAAAGGTAGTCCGTGGATTTTGGAGTCCTGAAACCCTACATTCAGCTGCTTCCTCAATTGGCACTTTACAAGGTACCTCTCAGCAGCAGCTGGAGGGAACAGACGTTGGCTTTTCTCCTTAAGCTGCCTGTTAAGAAGCCAGCACTTACTGCAAGCTGAAGGAGAACTGGGCCTTCCCTGGGTAGGCTAGGCTCATCTTGGCATGAGTAAAATGAAGACATAGCTGGAAAACATTTTTCCATTTGATTTTGCAGATGTGGCCGGGGGGGAATGCTCCTTTGGAACATCAAAGCTTTTCATGAATATATGTTATTCTGGTAAAGATCCTTCTGTAGTCTAAGAAGTTTAAGTCAATTTTCGGGAGGCACCATTTTATATTTACTTTTCTTCACAAGTGTTTTCTATAAAATAAGAATCCAGATCTTGACACTGAAACGAAACATAAGTTTTAATAATATATATTCATAGGTCAAAAATAATTTCCCTCCATAATCCACTACGCTTCTTTTAAATCAAAGAGATTTTCACTCTGAACCAGAAGTACATGGAATTCTTTACGCTGCTGCTGACCAAGGCAAAACCTAGTTTTCATCTGGCAGCAGCAACAAGTTGCAGTTCAACCTGTGTTGTCCTTTTTCAACATGGAGTGTGACACCTATGTCTTTTTTTATTTAATATTTGTACCATCTTCCTCCATATCCACTTGAGGTGGTTCTTGTATTGTGGTTGTGCCAAGCAACTCATGTTGCAAGGGAAAACCTGTCTACTCAATACTGCCTTTGTCCTCACCCTGCTCCCACCACTACAGCCTGAAATGCAGGTCCAGAGACCCAGTACTCCTGGCATGGTTCAGGTTGAGGCCTTGAAGGTTCGTTCCTCGCTGCAGTATTTGAGTGCCTGCACTAGCCCAGTTAAAGGGAATGAGAAGCAGGGAGGGGAATAACTGCAGGGAGCTGGGGTGGCCAAGCTTCAGAGCAAGCCAGGCCCCATGCAGGGCTGCTCCTGTGGGATTTTCAAATTTTGTAGAAACAGACAATATCAGTCCCTAATTCATGTGATTTTAAATGACCACAACCAATATTAGGATCAAAAAAAATGACTTATGCCTTTTAAGTTTACCAAGAAGAGATTTTTTTCCCCATCAGTTGCATTTCTTATGGCTCCCCAAAGGAAACGATCTTTCAAAGGCAGAACTAGAACAGCCCGTCATGATCACTCATACCTAATGATGGATATTTATTGCTGTCACCAAAGACTTAAGGTTGAACAATCTCATCATATAAAAATAAAAAAAAAAAAAGATGTAATGACTTCACTGATCTGTTGCTGTTAAATCTGAAGTACTTGGAGAATTTGGATTAATTCAAACATTAAAATTGATAAAATATGTTGGACTGAGCTCAGTGGCTGCAGGAACATTTGGAATACTGGCTGTGTGTACAAGCATGCACTTGATCGCAACTTTTCTAACTCACTGCCAGTTTGCTTCAGCTTGTTTCCACTAAGCTAAGGGTTCATAACCAGGTTAAATGGGAAGATCATTAGGCCAAACATCGTGTATTTGAAAATCCTGCCCATGTACCACAAATACAGCCAGAGTTTTGGAGGCCTGAATTATTTTGGCCTGTGAACTTGTGGGGGTTTTTTGTACATATACAATGGAAACTATTCACTAGGAGTTACCTAGGCCCTACCTGCTTTAGGAGGACAGAAGCAGTAGCCCAACTCTGAGCAAAGGAAGGCCTTCCCAGGCCCATGAACTGCTGCAATATCCCCACTTGAACTGCAGACTTTGGATTTGTCCCATCAAACAGCACAGAAATATTCATACCAGTGACAGTGACTTTATGAAAATGTTCTTTCTAAAGTGGCAGATACAGAAAAAACTCTTTTAGCTGACAGCATCTTTCAGCTCTCATTCTTATATTTTGGGTACCACACATGAAAATTTTATACTCATTATTTGTCTGTCTACAGATGAATACTCAAGTATTCATCTTGAGCATCCAGAATAGTTTGGGCTAGTGAGTGACAAAAAGACAGTGCATTTAGAAATACAGGTCTAAATAATGAAATAACAAGAAAAGAAGTGGAAAGCGGGTATACAAATAACAACGAACAAAGTAAAACTAGATTATAGGTAAGAAGGGATAGTTCTGCTCCACATTATTTTTAATTAACAGTAGTGACAACCCTCCTGAGGCACTTATTTAATCTGTTTTTGTTTCTATTTTCTTTTATTTCATTAGCAATGTTTTATTGATACTTTATTTTGTCCAGTGGACGACCAATGGGAAGCCTATATCCATTTTAAAAGCTTTAACTGCATTATACATACAGACATGCATCTAAAGACTAAGATTTTTTTTTTATCCTCTAAATTTCAGGATGCACGAAAAGACTTTCTACACTCTTCCCCTTGGCTATGGTATATCCACTCATTTGAGGAATTTTGATTCATGGAAGTCAAAGCACTTTGGATCAGGGTAATAATTTACTTGAGAGCACAGTGACTTTGGTGGACTTGCTCTCAGTTTTCTGTTGGTCCAGGGATGTCAGGCCCTGAAATACAGACACAGCTCTCAACTCACTGCCATCTCTTTAAGAGCAGAGGGATGTGTAACTCTTTTCATCCTTTTACCATACATGCCATTCCCTTTTCTCTCTAGGAAAACAGTTTCCTGTTATTTTTAGCTCACATCACAGCTTCAGTTTTTAAAAAAATCCAGAGTCTACACTGTTTCTTAGTAGTCCCCAAACTTAATTTCCTGGGCTGCAAATGCAAGCTAAAAAAGGTGAATACACCACTGACTTTTGATCTGGTTTAGTTAAGAGCATGCCAGACTTCTTGGATCCAGTTCATAGTCCTTTTTTAAGTACCTTAAGGTAAAGGATGCAAGTCATAGCTATGTGAGAACATGCTTTGCTCACCTCTTCTCCCCCCCTCAAACCATTTCTGACCCTGCTTTGGGGGACAATATTGAAAACAGTGAAAATATAACCCTGCTAAAAACATGAATCAAAAAGTCACTGCTTGTGGACATGTTTTTAAAATTGCTTAGTTGCATGGAAGTCCCTTTAGTGCTTGAAGGACTTTAATAAAATTGATTTTCTGAGTATAGCCTTTTAGCAGCTACTGTATAAGCTTGAAATATGAACCCTTCATTGTTGAAAGTGTTTCATTTTTGCCCTGTAACTAATGATCAAGGGAAAGAATGTGTTCAGAATTCTCCATGGTTGCCATTTTCATAATTAAATCGTGCTAATAATAAAGCTTTGCAGACTTTAAACAAACTGGCACTGGAGTGGAATGTGGTTTGCAGTGTTTCATTTAGAGACCTCTGCAATTAGCCCTTAATGAATAAGCATACCACAGTGATAAGTAAGACATCTCTGTGAACCGGTTATTTACCAAAGCACAAAACCGTAACACTTTCATTCAATGACTGCAAATTATTCTCCAGATTTCTTCTGAAGGCTCTTAAGTAATTTGGGAAGCTAAAGCCCATTAATTGTCTTTAATGCCTGATGTGTAATGCCAGCAATACTGCAGCAGTCTCTCCATTGTTTATCCTAAGTATGATGGCTCAAAAATGAGCAGCTGAGTCAGTAAGACACATGTAGCTGAACAGGACCTGCATACATTGCTGCTAGTGTATATCTACTGTTATTAATAAGCTACATCATAGTACTTTAAAATACTAGAATCACTTTCATTGCAGAAACATGGCAGAGCAGTTGACATCATCTACCTGGACTTGTTCAAAGCATTCAACACTGTCCTGCATGACATCCTTGTCTCTAAATTGGAGAGACATCAATTTGATGGATGGACCACTCAGTGGATAAAGAACTGGCTGGATGGCCACACGCAAAGAGTTGTGGTCAACGGTTCAATGTCTAGTTGGAAAGCAGTAACGAGCGGTGTCCCTCAGGGATCAGTGTTGGGACCTGTGCTGTTCAACATCTTTGTCAGCAAGATGGGATTGATGGGATTGATGCGCCCTCAGCAAGTTTGCCGACGACACCAAGCTGTGTGGCTCGGTTGATACGCTGGAGGGAAGGGATGCCATCCAGAGGGACCTGGACACGTTTGTGAGGTGGGCCAATACCAACCTCATGAAGTTTAACCAAGCAAGTGCAAGGTCCTACATCTGGGTTGGCACAACCCCAGGCACAGCTACAGGTTGGGCAGAGAAGAGATTGAGAGCAGCCCTGAGGAGAAGGACTTGGGAGTGTTGGTTGATGAGAAGCTTGACATGATCCGGCTTCAGTGTGCACTTGTAGCCCAGAAACCAACTGTATCCTGGGCTGTATCAAAAGAAGCGTGACCAGCAGGTCGAAGGAGGTGATCCTGCCCCTCTGCTCTTGTGAGACCTCACTTGGAGTATTGTGTACAGTTCTGGTGTCCTCAACATAAAAAGGACATGGAGCTGTTGGGGCAAGTCCAGAGGAGGGCCATGAGGATAATAAGGGGGCTGTTGGAGCGCCTCCCATATGAGGATGGGCTGAGAAAGTTGGAGCTGTTCAGCCTGGAGAAGAGAAGACTGCGGGGGGAACTCATAGCAGCCTTCCAGTGTCTGAAGGGGGCCTATAAGGATGATGGGGAGGAACTCTTCATTAGGGACTGTAGTGGTAGGACAAGGGGTAATGGGTTTAAACTTAAACAGAGGATGTTTAGATTAGATATAAGGAAGAAGTTCTTCACAGTGAGGGTGGTGAGGCACTGGAATGGGTTGCCCAAGGAAGTTGTGAATGCTCCAACCCTGGCGGTGTTCAAGGCCAGGTTGGACAGAGTCTTGGGCAACATTGTTTAGTGCAAGGTGTCCCTACCCATGGTAGGGGGGTTGGAACTAGATGATCTTAAGGTCTTTCCCAACCTTAACTATTCTATGATTCTATGATTTTATGATTTTATGATTCTATGATTCTATTACATAGCTGCAGATTATACTCCCTTCCCACCCCCCTGTCCTCTATAGTTAAACTAAGACTCACATTAAAAGACCTTTTTCTTATGTTTGCTCATTATTAAAGTCTCCTTTTTTAAAACAAGCCAAACCATACACACCTCAGGACATTTTATGGCATAATAAAGCTGAGGACAATGCTGATGTACATCAGTGAGGAACCAGCCTTTTGTGACTGAATACACAGAATTAGGAGATTTGGGTTAGTTCACAAATGTGCCTTTCTTACAGATGTAACATACTGCCTAGAGGAGGGAATAGTTTTCTGGCAAAATAATTTATTTTCTGGCAAAACTCATTTCAGCATCTAATGAACCAGATGTAGTGGACTCTAAACCCCATACTTCGGCTCATATAGCACAGCAAGGTACAGGACCCTGGGATTTTTTCCATGGATTTCAGTGGGTATTGGATTTGGCCCTAGAAAGAGAAACATGGTGACTGCTGATAAAAGGGGGTTTTGAGAAGAACAGACAGACCAGACAACCCAATCACCATTCTCTCACAGAGCTATCACAAGGCAATAGGAAGATAATGCACTATCTCCTGAAGTAACTGTGCTTCAGCCAAGGTTATCAAATCCAAATTTTTCTAAGTTGCATTTTTCTGACAGGATCACAGCCACTACTGATCATCTGAAAGTGTGTTTCCTGTCTCTCAAATACTTGGGTAGGCAACTTTGTACTATCACATTTCAATTCTACTTGAGAACTTTTTTTTTCTCCTTTGTAACAGTTATCTTTCTTTTCTTTTGTCAAAAGACAAGAGTAGCAGAAAAAAAAGTTGGTGTACGTAAAAACATTAGAGCCTGTGATATGTTTTAGGCTCCCTCCCATAACAATCTGACACAAATCTTTTCCAAAAAGAAATACAAGATAAAGGCATAAGGGAATACGAAATACGGAAAGATTTAGACATGCAATCTTCAGAACCACAAATAACAAGCAACAGTTTTGTGCAGTTCACAGTAATTCTTGTGGCAATGCTCTGTACAGAAACACTGCAAATGCTAATCTGGACCTGCACAGAGGGCTGCCACAGCCCAAATCCTCCCTGTAGCAGTCGTCAGCCCAAGCTGATCAGCCTACACAGGTAGCTACAGCATATACTGACAAACATAGATAGGGAATTACCCGTCCATATATTTTCTACTTGGTAAATGTGAGACTACAAGGTCTCTAGAGTCACTGTGGCTTTTACAAAATGCCTTAAAGACCTACTTTCAAAATCTGATCAGGCTATATTATCCATGCAAACAAAGGATGCTAGGATACATCATACAATGGGAAAAATGGGAAAAAACGGTACTAAGGAACACAGTGCAGCTCATGGTGCAGAGACACCTGAGAATAAATGAGCTCAGGTCCAGCAGGACTCAATTAGCTCCAACTCACCACCAGCAGAAGGACAGAAATGTTCACATCATCAGCATCCAGCTCAGTTGGACACAACATGGCTCTTCAGAGAGCCAGCTCAAGTACCTCTGTGTCTGTAGTGCCGTTAATCTGAAACTCAGACAATTAACTCATGGATTACTATATTTGAGCTGTAGTTGGACTTTTTGTTTCAACAATTCCTCTTGAAGTTGCTGAACTTCATTCTTCAGATCGGCAGAAATTGTCTGCTTTAAGCTTAAACATACACCTGGCCATTTTATATCCATTTATTATCCTGCTGGAGTTGCCCCATAAATAGTCTTCTACCTTTTCTCTGGTATTTATACTGCCAATATATTTGAACACAGAAAAATTAAACCACATTTGTTAAATGCAGACTCATGCTCTGAAGCACACATTAATGTTATCCACTGCATTAAAAAAATTCTTTCCTATTAACAGCCTGTCTATTTTTCTTACTAAAAATGGTGTCTTACTCTCAATGTTGGGGCAACAAGCTCCAAGGGCTTCTTTTGGGAAAGCATGAAAAACCTCATCTTAAAAGCACTCAGTGTTAGATTCTTTACCTTGAAACACCTAGAAGTGACACGCTACAGGCCACACACCAAACGACGGGTCAGCTTTGAAAAACTGGCAATATTGCAATGGATAAATTTACTTCATGCAAAGGGATGTCCTATCCAGTGGTGATAGGGATAGTGTCCTAGCTCTCTAAATATCTTTTTGAGGCATGAGGAGTTGATGCATGGCTGTGATGACACATGCTATCATGCCAGGTGAGAAGCGTCTTGTCTAAATCACACCCAAAGCCCCTTGTGAGAAGTCTTCTCTAACAAAGCCAGGCAGCAGATGGATCAGAAGAGCTCTTTCATGGTCACCTTAATCCTACCATCTTGCTGATTCAACAGATCCTGGGTGTCACTAGGCCTGGGACTGACCATCTTGGGAATAGTACTTTTAACCACAATGCAGCTATTTCCAAGACTTTTACCAGAAAATTGATTCAGTCATTATGCCTCCATGTACTGTCTTTTTAAAAAAATTTGTAAGAAAGGAATAGATTTTGGGACGGAATGAAAACTTAGAACTTGCAAGTAACATTCCCAGTATAAAACTGCTACAGCATGAACAGAGACTTTTACACATGCCTCTTCTAGGCTTGCCCAAATCCAGCCCCTATAGCCAGATGGTGACTTGTACAGCCTGCATGGGACTGCCTGCTGAGGCTGCACTGGTGTGAACTTTGAAGTGTTGCCTGGGCAAATCAGATATCCCTAAACTGGAACCCCAAAATGAGTGAGATGTTCACATGTTTTATTTATACCAAAGTTGTACCTTGGTGCCAGGATGGCTGTTCTACTTATTCTTATTTGTAGAGGAGCTCCATGAATGCGTAAAAGGATTCTTGCAATCAGTTCTATGACATCCTGTAAAGCAGGAAGAGACAGTAACCTCTGAAGTACCTCCTCCTTCATCCCTGTTACAATGTACAAACTCTTTTCTATTTAAGCTTTCTGCATTGGACTAAAATATTTAGTTCACAGAAATGGGACAAGCAGACATGCTTTTCTTAAACAGAAACCTCATACAGTTATTCATAAAGCAAATCAATTGAGGCAGACAAAGAGAATACACCTTAGATGGGTCTGGGTGAAAAAAAGGGAAGTAATACATTGTGTTCATTAAAGCAATATCAAAATTAAATTTAATACAGAATACCTGAGACAAAAACCCAAAACTATTAACCCCAAAGCCACTAACTATTCATTAGCCAAGTCAATTTTGCATCCCATTATGATTCACAATGTGTAAATTCCCATTGAAATTGATTTAGTAAACCAGCTCTTTGATGGGCCTGAAATTAAAAGGACAGAAGAAAAGATACAACTAATTGAAGAACATAATTTGATGCTTGTACAGGGTGTGAAATTTACTGAGAGCAGACTGGAGCTTTAATTAAAGACAACGGGCCAAATTCACACCTGGGATAATGATCAAGGAATTTTGCTGAGGTCAGAACAACTGCCGCCACTCGTGGCAGGCCTGAACACAGCTCCTGGTAGTAGCCAGTTTTAAAACTGGGCTAGGGAAAACAGCCTTTAAAGAGAAAGGGAGGGCAGGGGGAGGAGAAGGACAGGGAGAAAAAAGAGAGAAGTATGTATTTCCCTGTCTGGAAGTTACCATGATTAGGTTCGACCTTGTCCTACATTGAGCAAGGAACAATTTCTTCCTGCTCACAGCAGCTGAGGGGGACAAAACATTATCTAAGGACACTCCTGCTTGGACTCCCAAATGAGGAGTGATGAGAAGAGCTGAAGGTTCATGGGAGAACTGCCAGGAAAGGTCCCTGTCTTTTGCATTGGGAACAGGGAAATAAGACCGGATGATAAACCAGAGCCTTTTGAATGAGGCCTTTCCATTCATGTAAACAGGGATGTTCAGGCTGTTTGAAACAATTGTTAATGTCTATTTTGTCTTGTGAGATGAAGCATTTGAACACATGAAGTTTCACAATTGCTTCATGATTAATATTTCATAGAATATTCATACTTGGAAATCTGATAGGTTTCTCAATTTTACATCATTTGGATTTTGTTCTACGAAAGGCTTCACGTTTATGAAAGAAAACAGCTGAAGAAAGGATGATGTTCTGCCTTTTTTGTAGAAGAGTATGCATTAAGACATGAAGACATTTTACAGTATTTTCCAAGGAATCTCAGGACCACAGGCAATATTCTAATTACCAATTTTAGAGTAAGAAGATCAGGATTAAAAATTATATTTGTGTTGCTTCCTTGCTAAAAAATAAAGGCTTAAGCCACATGCACTAATTTCAACAGATAGCTGCTTAAACTAGTCATTGTAGATCTAGATGATGAAGTCTGCATATTTTTGTTATTGCAGATAGACTGTAAATAAGCTAAAATTATCTCTTAGCTTGATTATGATTTATAATTATTTAATGAAATCATGTACCAGCAG
>NW_009944819.1:40323-60446 GCF_000696875.1 Nestor notabilis
TTGCTTGGCTGATGAATTATCTGCATAGACATTGCTGTCCCCAAAATAATCTGAACCTAAATGTTCTCAGTGAAGAAGCTGTGACCAAATGGTTACTGGCAGCATCAAAACGGAGAATCTATGGATGACAAAGTCTTCAGTATAGTAAGGCAAAATAATTCCATGTTTAAACCTACAAGAAAAATTTAACACTTGCAATTTCCTATGGCTCTTCAGTATGAAGCTAGGCAGTAAGCATCTAAAATGGCAGAAGAAGAGCCAGGAGAGAAGTAGTAAGTTCTGTTTTATCAGCAGCAATGTTTTGTGTTGGTTCTTTGGCTCACTTTTTGGTACTTCCACTGATTTAACACTGAACTTTCTCTTGCTATAAGGTTTCTTACACCAAGCTGGGTCTGTCTTGCTCACTGGACTGAAATGCTCCAGTACAGACCTGTGGAATAACTCACTCGAGAAGAAGGTTCTTTTTTTGAATCATCATAAACAGAGGATTACAATGCTTAGCCTTGAAATTTCAGGAATAGTCTGTGTCTGAGATATTATCTGCAACCATGTCATGGGGATTGCTGTTAAAGGCTTGAAGGATACAAAGCAATGAGAAGAAAAACATAGTTAAAAAATCTTCACCTACCATAAAAGTCATGTTAAGTTTAGATTAGTGGTGTCCAGTGTTCAGACATACTGGGATGATCCAGAAACACATTCTAAGCCCACCACTTCATACATTTACTATGCAGAATGGTACGAGCTGATTTGGATTGTTTTGCCCACACTATTTGAGCACTGATGATGGTTTGCAACAGACCTTATTCAGATCTGCAACAAACAGCAACCTGCCACTCTACAAATATGCTCTTTAACTGCCCTGTATGGCTTTGAAATACACAGCAAAGTCTACACAAACAGGAGCTTCAAAGTTGGGAGTATTTGGAACACAACTCACTGGCCACCAGTCTTTTTTGCCTACATTTGTGTTGACATGGCTATGTTTCCACCTTTATCTGCCCGTGAGGACTCTCATCTCCACAGTGAAAGAAGGTATTATATGAAAAGTATCATCAAAGTTAGGAAGGGGCTGAAAGACAGTCAGATCCAGTACTAAGCAATATCTGTTTGAGCTCCATCAACAACACCCACATAAAGGCTGTTGTGCAGGAGCAAATAAGAAAAGTTGAATTCTTTCCATAGTGTAATTCACTTCATTTATTGACTTTTTTCCCTTTCGTTTGTTAGTGGTTCTCAGAAGCCTGGCATTCAGCATGATTTGTAATGTAAATTATATAATTGTACTTTCACATATTTTAACATCAAATGGAATGATTGACTACAGAATTTGAGCTGTCTACAGGTGGGGGTCAATTATCATCTGAATAATCACACTGCCACACAAGAATAGCATGGCCATGGAGTGTGACATATTTTTATCTCTATGCATTTCAATGAAGTCAGGCTGGTACATAAAAGGTTATCACCTAGGAAACATATTTTCCTAAGCACAAGTTAAACATGCAAGCAAGATCAGCATAGATATTCAATTTAGCCAGTCAACCCTAACCTATTAATATTTTAACAAAATCCAGTGAGGATAATTTTTTTTCTTTGATCCCATTTCATTTGAGCAGCCTGGAAAGGGAAGAAAAATTAAAAACAAAATAGTCAAGCATACAGAATGAGGTTATGTATTAAGTGGGCTATTTAATGTTTTTGGCATATTATAGCCCTAGGGAAAGTGTGAATGGATTTAACAATCAAGATCTGTGTTCCCTGGGCCCACAAAGTTCGAGAAACATAAAATAATCTATACTTCCGAGCTGACAAATCTTACCTGACACTCTGCTTCATCTCACTGGGACTCTCGAGCTCAGCATTAATCATACGTTACAGGGAGTAAAAAGAAAAGTAAATCACACTAAGCTGGAAAGTGAGATGGAAGGTCTTTGGGCAAAGCTTTTAATCAATAATATGTGGGATAATAACCAGGAGCTATTGTTTGAATCTTCAGATATGAAAAGATAGCAATGCAAAACACAAAGCAACTACAAACTGCTGCCACTTCAGAGGGGTCTGATGCAAACACGACCAGCTCAGTTTGCCTGAAACCCCACCTTCCCTCCTGCCCCTTCCCAGTCCATTAGCAAAATTCTGCATTCATGTTTCACCGGTATTGTGATCTAACTCCAAAACTGCAATTAAAAGTGTCTATCTGATCCTAGAGACAGATTCAGAGAATGCAGTTGGTATCACGTGCATTCATTTTGGGGTGTCTAGTCTGAGACCCTTTGCTACCCATTGAGATTCAGAGAATGTCCCAAAAAAGGTCTTATTTCTCGTGTCAGACAATTCCCCTCTTTCTCTACTAGCTTCTCTTCATACAGTTACTACTAAGGCACAGAACAGGTACCATTTTGCCCTGAATTCTACCTCATTTCCAAGGTACTACTCCTACCCTCATGTCTGTAGCTTCCCCCCACTCCTCCCCATATATTAATAAAAGGAAAAAAATAATGGGTTAGTTACTTGTCTACTAAACACTGAAGAATTCCTAGTTTATGTATTTCTCAGCTATTTAATTTAATTTGTGGTTTAAATTAGAATATGTGATCAGCTAGTAGAAGGCAGTATAACTAAACCAGTCTCCATGGGCTGAAACCTCAGCTATGAAATACATGCCTGTGATTGATCTGACCTCCAGCTATTCATACAGCTCAGTTCATGACCTCTAACTTTCCTCACCCCTTCAATAATGTATGTAATAATATTTGGTTTGCTCGGTTATGAACAGGAGGTGGAGACGCTAGTCCTATCTCAGACTTTTGTAATTATTATTATTATTTTAGGGGGTGGAGAGAAAGAGTTACAGCTTAGAGCGAAACCTAACCCAAATCCAGTTCAGGCTGTCCATTAATGCAAAACAGTTTTGAAACCGTGAATGGAGCTCCAGTAATTCCTCCACTGTTGCTCAGCAGGAGCTCAGCAACATGCAGTTTGCTTGACCATGGGTAAAAATAAAAAAGAAGTCTCACAACCATGAAAACATTCAGGGACCTTTCTCACAAGCAACCCTATCAGTGAGGCAGTATTTTTTTACCACTGAGTATGTGGCCATATGCTCTTCCTTTCACTTTATCTTTTTTTCAGAACACAAATATGTTTTTTCCCCCTTTACTTTTTTTGCATATGAGTAAAATGTAAGACACTTAATAATGGTGCTGCTCTGCAACAACAAAAAAGAGATTTTTGTGCTTTAGACACAGTGCTATTTGTAGAGTTAATTTTTTAGCAAGCTCTTTTGTTGGTTAGAAAAATCTTTCAGTGTTACAATTTCAACTCATTGTAAAGTTTTCAACATTCTCACTCAAAGTAAATAAAATAACAGGAATTAAAAAAAAAGAAAAAGGTTAGATTAAATTATTTTTGCAGGGTTAAGATGGAGCACTGGAAAAAAACTGTTTCCGTTTTTAAGAAGATTTGGTTGTCTCAGCAGCAACACCTTCTATCTTTGTTTCAGAGCTCTCCATCAGTTTCCTCTCATTAAATCCAGCAAAAACAGAGACAAGCCCAGTAAATACTCATGTTCTTAAAATGAAACCATGTTAGTGGCCTAATTAACTCACAACCTTGTAGTAGTAGTTACAAGTAATTTGTAAGAATTTGTTTCTCTGATGGCAGTGGACTCTTTTTCTGCTCATCCTAATTTTCTAAGGAAAATTAACCCACCTTTGATACAGCATTGTCTAACAGCTATTCTGGACTGTTTTATCATACCAGCGCTTGCTGACTCAATGCGAACACCCCTCTGGAGTGCTTGTCGCTCCCAGTGTGCATCTCCTTGACAAACTGTGCTGGTGACAGTCAAATATTCTCTGTGTTACCCTGGGGCCAGAGCAGACCCTACTCACTGGGCAGGAGCACACCTTGCTTCTCAGCATCAGCAAAGGAGAAGGTGCCCTTTCTCCACCCTCTGGGTATTCCCAATGTGCTGCCATTTCTGCTTTTTGGCCAGGTGGGTGGACCACTGCTGTACATTCACCAGTGCAGACACACACTTGTCTGGCGCTTGATTTTCTAGGTAACACTAAACCAGAAAGGGCAGCAATCCTTTGCAAGTGGCTGGTGACAGGTTTTCTCCATGTGGCCTCACCACCACATGGCATAGACCTCAGTGTGCTTTCAGTTCCTGCAACATTAGACAAATGTCCTATTCCCTTGCATGCAGCTGTCACAGCTTTTCCCAACACCCAAGTTCAGGAAGGATTTTATTGTTCTGTAAAATAAGGTTAACAATCTTCTTCAAGTGTTTTTCTACTGATGGTAAGCAAAGAGAATCTGTATGCACCCTAAAATTATCATGTGAAACATGAATTTTATTAATTTCAGTAAATTATAATGAGACACAAAGATGTTAAGGATGTTGCGACCATTCAGAAGCCTCTATTTTTCAACAAGACTTGCACAGCATCACCCACAGTGATTGCTTATGTGTCTGCTCTTACTCCAAATGGTGACCCACCCATTTCATTTCCTGGGGCTTTAACTGCAGAACAAGACACAGGCAGGAGGTAATGCCGTAATTTCTGCAGTAATTTATTAATACCTGCGGACATTGACCTGCCCATGCTGCATTATGCGCTGGGATGTTGGGGGGTGACACCAGGGCAGGTGCCCTGCAGCACATGGCCCTTCCAGACATCTGCCCAGGTACACATCAGCACACAGGCCTCACCAGGCTGCAGCCACCCTCTGTGAGCATCTCAGAAGCATCCCTATTGCTAATAGTTTTTTTAAAGAGTATGCAAAAAGGATACAGTTTTGAAAACAAACAGCAAGCTCTGGGCCACTTCTCCCTCTGTTGTATTTGTACACTTTTTACAGTGGTTCTTATTATAGAGTCAGTATTTATTAACAGCTACTTACAGAAATCTCCTTTAAAAAAGGAGCCATCATTCTCTCATGCTACATTACGGCAAGCGCTGGCATTTTCATGATGACTACTATATATTCAAAGCCACCATTTCTTAATTTGCTAATAGATACTGCTCCCCTGCAGGCTTGGTCTCATTTGTAAGAACTCCAGTCTGCAATGAACCAGTCAGGAAAGCACATATGGGCTGTGGATGCAGTCAGAAAACTCATCAAGGTTTTCTGACAGGTTTTATTCTGCATAAAAGAGTATCTAAACCCACTAATGTCTCTGAAAACAGAATGAACTGCTTACAATGAATAGATATGAAAAAAAAAATCAGTTTCTTTATAATACAATAGGCTTTTGTATATCCTTTGAAGAAACTGATAGTGCTGTCTGAATTTAGGCTTGCTGAAATGCTGAAATGGTTAAATTTAATGGTGTTTCCTGTTCTAATCTTTACAGAACCGGATTTATCAAAAACTAATGACCAACCCTTTGAACTTCCAAGTCTCCTAAGGTTTAATTTGTTATTTCTGAGAAGAAAAAAAAAACATGAATAAATAATGAAAAAAAGGGACACAGCGACCAGAGAAAATTCACCAGTGTCATTTACATATACGGCAGGGTTCCCAATGCCTAGAATTACTCATTACCACAGTACTACAGAAAAAATTAACCCAAATCTACGATAACAGCTAAAATCAAGGGCTACTCTGTTCCAAAGTTATCTTGAAAGGTTCACAATATTCTCTGATGCTGTTCAAACTCTGCAGCATTTGGAACACGGAGAGTTAACACAGACTGGAGAAACCAACACAAGTACTTAAGCCTGTAGTGTGTTATGAGTCAATATTCACTTGGTTAAAGGAAAGGAAAAAAAACAGCTGAACAAAGTAACCTGTTACATTTTTTTCTGGAAATATATATTTTCAGGAAATAAAAGTTTTACAAGAATATACCAGTTCTGACCACCCCTTCTGCAGGAGTTTTCTTAGTGAATACCTACTGAATTTCTTTTTTCAAACCTAGAAAGCACAGCACTGTCGCAGTAGTTAGAACAATTATTCAAAGCATGACAAATCTGGGTTTAAGTCCTTGATTCAGATCAGGGACTTCAACCTGGATTTTTTCCATCTTCCACAACTACACCAGCAATTAGGTTTTTGCTTATTCTGGGCTGGATCTACACATCTCTTGTTTTTGTTATATTTTTATTATATATCGTTGTTTCATCCTTAATAGAAATCTTTGCTAGAGCAAAATTGTTTGAAGATGGAAAAAGCATTTTGCAGGAAGAGGGAGCAGCAGACTAAATGCAATGCTACAGCTTATTTTGCTTTTATTCAAATGGTTTATGAGGCAGTGAAAAACCAGAAAATTACAATAGTATTGTAGGAAAAAGGCTTTGCTCACAAAGAAAATTTTCTTCCTGAAGAGCAGTTTATTGCAATAAGGAAAGCTCACTAATTGGATTTACAAGAAGCAAGCAGTGACGGTAAAAAGGAATGATGTGAACAGAGAAAAATAAATGCATATGAAATCTTACAGACACATTTCCTATGTTTTCCTGAAGAGATACCAAGTACCCAGTGTTTCAAGATTTCTGTGGATTCTCGGTTTACTCGTCAAAAAAGAGCAGGAACTTGGTTACATGTGAAGTAAACAACCACACAGAACTGTCTACAATCAGCAGAAAGGCTTAGCTAAGCTAATATGGAGATCGCTGTTTTAAGCTCTAGAATACATAGCTGATGGAGACAAGAAATGCGCTGTGCTAACATGTCATACTGACTTTTCTGGAGCTTGAGCATATGCTGAACTGCTTTGCTGAACCAGGTGAAATGAAGGATGTAACAAAACCCTAATTGAAATACTTGAGCAATTTTTACAAGGCTCTCTTTAGACAGTATTCTGTAAATCTGGCATTTATTTGCCTCGCATACCAAGTCATCTGTACATTTTACCCTCCTTTATACACTCTGGCAGAACTGCATCACCTCCTACAATTCAGCTTTTCATTTTGAGGGTTGTTATATTTTCACTGTTCAACATAGAGCTGAAAGAACAGAATGGTCAGGGTAGTTCTGCATTATCTGGAGCTGCAGTGTAACCTATCTAATCTTGTCAGGCATAAATGTTCTAAAACATAGTTGAAATTCTGCAAAGAGTGCTGCTCTGAGTGTGACTGCAATAGCCACTTCAAAATCCTGCACTTATTTCTCACTTTCATTTAGTGTCATAAAAGACCTCGGCATCAATCATTAACAAGCTATTAACACATGCAGCTGATGAAAGTGTTCAAAGTCTGGTCAATAACAATGACGGAAATTCCTGGTTTACAGCTGGTTTAATCTAAGTCTATGGAGTCCATGCCAGCTATTTTCTTGGCTAAGAAGTGCTTCTTGGTTCTTTTGCTTTCATCTCAGCCTGCGGAACACGCACAGAGGCTGAATTTCCTCATCTCTGCCCTGCAAAACTAGCCATTTCCCTCTGCTGCCTTCCCCCTCATTCTTAAAAGCAGTTTGCAAGAGCCAGGAAACTATTTCATTCAAGTGCCATATGATTTTAATATGTCATTACACTGTAGCAAAGGTGCTATCAAAGGAATGAGAAATCTCAGCTCAATTTGCAATTTGTAAACACAATAAAATAGTGCTTACTAACAATAACCAACAAACAGACTGGCATTTAGATAGCATCCTTCCAGTTCTCTAAATTGTACCAAAACTCAGCCATGCTTCCAGAATGAATAAAGCCAGAAATCAGCTTTGGCTACCTGAGCAAATATATGTTTAGCATTTTGTAATTCACTGGGTTTGATAACTCATTTTGTTAAATAAAATCTCTAATGCCATGAAACCTGAACAGCTGCTCAATTAGCTCATTACTCTGTGCATTACAAATGTCACTCCGGCTTTCATGTGTGTGTGTTACTGATGATTTTGTCATTGCCCCCTGCTGCTACGAACACTTGTCAATAATTGTATTTCCTTGGCAATAGTTTCTCACCCCTGTGCAAAGGAATTTAAGGATAGAATATACAGAAAATGATATCACAAACAAAACCATAGGCTCAGAAAAAAACATGAAAACACCTTGCCTCCATCTGCTCAAGTGTGATACACTTCAGAGCTCCCATTTCACATGTAAACCAGAATATGATTTATAATTTATACTTAGTTTGTGCAAACCTTCTTAAAGAAAAAAAAGATTCTTTGATGAAACACTGGCTTTATGTTATCTTAAAACTATTGAGAAAATCACAGAACATTTGGAAATTTACCTCTACTACAGCATCTTTGAAGTTTCAGTATTTATATTTTATGCGCTTTTCAAATAAACTGTACCACTGAACACAAACACAAAAAAGCCTAAGTGTGAGTCAATGCTGAAATGTAATTACAGCATTAGCAGTAGTAAACTACTGCAGGTATTTACAGATCTCCAGGTAACAGTTAAGGCCCAATACTAATAATATTTTAAATATTTTGTGTAGTGTGGAATTTATATATTTTCCTTGATTTATTTAAAATCTATAACACATGAAAAAAAAATAATCAAAGAACAAAGGCAGAAGCAGTGCAGCTCCTGGATTCTGCAGAACTACTGTTCTTGCTTATAGCTGTGGTGCTTTCTATTAACAAAATTACAGGTTTTGAGAGCATACCTGGGAGCTGATTCTGCGTCCCTCATACCTGCAAATCACTGCAGTGATTATGTGCAATAGGGTGAAATTCACTTCTGAATAAAATCACCTGTAAAAGATTCAATCTGGGGGGTCACAGGCTGAGACTGCCCAGACATGAATTATGTGAAAAGCCATTTCAAATCTACAGGATTATTTATTAACATAAAAGACATACAATCAAGGAGCAAATGGGGAGGTAGGGTATTGAAATGTGCAAGGATCAACCTCTTGGTCATACAGGAAAGACACATGATCCTTTACTTAAATTCAGTAATTTTCAAAGCACCTATCCTATGATGTCTCAGATACAATCCTGGCTGCTGTGCTCCAACAGGCAGAGAAGTCAGAGCGGTTTGTCTTTGCTCTGACAGGTTCATGAACATATTACAGCTGAGAGGAATACTGCACTCCTAGTTTATTTTCAGTCCTTTTACAAAAGAAATGCATCACTCTGGACTGATACATTTCCTGTCACTGGCTCATTTCTATGCTGTGCTGAGTGGTAAGCAGAACTTTAAGAAAGGACCAGACTGGGACAATTCTCAAGTATCTTTCTTTTTGTTTGTGACAGAACTGGTCAGAAGAGCTATTTGAAAAAATGTTAAAATATTGTGGGATGCTTTGTCTGATGAAAAGTGTTATTTTTACACAAATGGCACTTTTGAAAAGCATAAATTAAATTTCCTTTAGTGAATTAGCAGATTTGTGAACATGTTGAGACCTCACCTGTTAATATTCTCAGAATGAAGAGATTTGCACTTGCTCCTTTCCTAACTGTCCAAAATAAATTATGCATTCACAGTAGAGAAAACAAATACAAAATGGAAAAAAGTCAAGAGCAAAATTCAAAAGCTTTTTAGATGTGACTTTATAGCAATATTGTTTGGTTTTTATTTTACAAACAAATAAACAAAAAACTTCAGGCTGTGAGAGTGTGTGAATTCAAGAAGTGGATCTTATGCAACTTAACCCTACTGGGCGGAGGTGCACTCCACTCCTTGTTTATGAAGAGGCACAATTCAGCCCAAAGCGGGGTGAGGACATCCTGAGGTACAGGTTCCTTCCTTCCCAGCCCAGCTGCAGGCTGTGCTGCCAGGGCATTTTAGCTCAGGGGTGCTGCGAGGCTCCAGGCTGTGAGCCATCAGCACAGTTGCGCTGAAAATGATTACATTCCCTGAGATTGTAGTTTGTTCGTATTTTAAAAGAACATCGCTTTATTGATACAAGGAGTTGGGTAGTAGCGTACGAATTCCTGCTGTACAAATGCCTGCTGCATCTAGTTAGACGTTGATTTTACCATACGGATCCCAACCCTCCTGTATGGGGTGAGATTTCCCAAGGGTCCTAGAGGAACCAGGCACCCAAATACAGTGGTGTCTGTGTGCCAAGTCATGACAAACGATCCAGTTAGGGTGTCCTAGGAATTTTTTATTATTTACCCTTCCTTTAGGAGCTGCCACCTGCCCAGGCAGGAGGCTGCTTTTCGGGCTCTCCTAGTCCATTGCTACATGAAGTAAAACAGATTCACAAGTGCTTTCATTGTGCTTTGAAATCTCATCCACAGAACAAACTACTACAGTCCCTGAAAAATCGGTGAAACTCCTCTGAATTGTAATAACCTAGCAGCATTAAGCGTTATAAGGCCAGCCAGTCTGGAAAATGAGAAGGTGAATAACTCTCATAACCAAGGATTTTATATGAAACCTTTGCGTTTCAGCTTTTGCTTTGTGAGTCAGCACACTCACTTACATAAGGATTGAAGACCACAGCCAGAGGCTTGCTCTCCAGATGGGAAGTCTTTGTGGCAAGGTACAGAAGCGATCTATCGCCTGGTGAAATTGTGATGTTCAGAAATAAGCAAAAGCAATGCCAAATTTGTTAATTTGATGGGCAGCATTACAAGAGGAAAGAGATTGCATATAAAAATGCTGCAGCTTCTCCTCCTTTTTTAAGCTTTTAAATATTAAACCCATCATTTGCGCACATGCAGCTGCTCCACCAAATGTTTTGGCCATACAGAGCTGCAGCTTCTGGAGCACACCAGGGACGACTGTGGCTGCAGCCCCAGTACCTGGGCAGGTCACCACCTCCTGCGGAGCGGACATCTGCAGGGTGATGACAGTACTGGAGGCTGATGGCTTCATGGGAGATCAAAGGAATTCTTGAGGGGTCACAGGAGGATGACATCAGGGTCAGACAGCCATACTGCTTGAGAGCCTTTCAGGCAGGTGATCCACTTACACTGTCATTTTTGGTCTATGTCAAGCAAGCATTTTTATTTTATAAAGTGGCTTCAGCTCAGAAAATGCCCTCACATTACACCAGCAGCTTTTAGCCAAGTGCTTGGCGTCTGGGTTTGTATGCGAACAGGATCTGCAAGAACTACAAAAGTGCCCCCATTGGTGGACAAATGCTTCAGAAGTCTTGTGAGGGAGCATTTGTGTTTACAGGTGATTATTCCTCTATAAAGCAAGAATTTATTTAATGATTTAAAGGACCTAAGTGACAAGGGTCCTTTGTCTGAAATTACATATTTCAGTAGAAACTGCAAGGACTTTCCCAGACTCCCTAAACATTTCAAACTATAGTTTAATTTTAGTGATGATTTTTCATGGCATTTTTTGCTTACCCTTCTATAAAACGTCAGTCTTGGTTAAGTATGACACCTCCACCAAAAAGGTTTTAAATCAGGCAAACTTCAGCCAAGTCAAGCTAATGGAAACCTGTCATACAACCTGACAGTTTACTGAATGCAAAGTCTGATCCTGTCCAGCCTCTGCTACTTCACTTCCAGGGAAAGGAGTTCATTAATTCTGTTTGAATTAACCTTTTGAATCTACCTGCAATAAAAAAAACCCTAAAGTTTTTGAAAAGGCCAACCTAACCCATCATGAATTTTAAAATAGTAAGATGACACTACTAACTAAGACAACTTTTGAAGAGCACCTAGTCATTATTTAAATATTTTTTGTATTTATATTTCATAGAGAATGTAGCCTTCAACTTACAAAGTTGCAGAGTGGGAGCCAGGAGTGGGCTTTAAAATCACTGTCCTCTTCAAAGCTTTCATGGTCTCAGCTTCCTGAGAGCTTGTCATTTCTACTCAGAGATGTGCAAAACTTTCATATGGAAACTCTAAACCAGGAAAAGGTCATTTAGATCAATTTAGATGCAATTTTAATTGATCCTGGTCTGATTTATGCTTTCAAGTAGAAGTCATAAAGAACTCATTGGTTGCAACACAATTTCTTTTTCAAAATTACCATCTCCATCTTTCATCTGTCTTCCTGCTCTGCTCAGCTAGTTTCTGTGGTCTTCTGAGACCTTAAAAGAGAACCAAAGTCACGGGGAAATAAAAGCAGCAGTTACTGTAGTTGAGGTTGCCAGCCCTGCTCTGAGACCCTGCCATGAATTTTAAAAACAGCTAGGTAGCCCACTGTGTATCAGGAAGAGAGAGCTTAGAGTTATGTACCTGAACACTTTGAACTTGAAAGACATTTTATTCAGGTGAAGAAGAGAGCTGCAGTTCTGCCATTTACTTCATTTCAAAATATATCCACTATCTGGGCAAAACTGTAATTTTTCTTATACTGCTAAAAGCAAAGCGACATCTGAAAAATATTACTAGCCAAAGGCCAGATTCTTTAAATATTTTGTGAGAGCTAATACTATTATGGTTACTTATGTGAGTATTCTTGTCAGAAGGGTGACAAGTTTAACTTACCCAGATGCGTTTCAGAGGAACTCTCTGCTAACAGTCACATCAGACAAAAGCTAAAGCACAGACCCTGCTCTCTCACATCTCCAGCTTTCATTGCTTTTAAATGGGTGCACGTGTCACTGGAGACAGGATTTGCCCCTAGCTGAGGACAACTATAATCCATACAATAAGATGCTTAAATCATTTAGATCTTGAGTTTAAGCAGCCTTTTCTATCCACACAGATCCACGCTGCTTTATCATCAGCTCGTTGCTGCTTGTTTCAGGACTGTAATTTCAAAGAACATGAGTTCTCCTTTGTACCCATTCCAATGTCTCTCATTTTTTATATTACCTTCTTTGCTTTCATTTTATCCTCCACCTACACCCTACCTGGCAAGGTCTGTGATACACACAGCCAGCTAAAGCTGATTTCATGTGCTCAAATGGAGAAACTAAATATTACACCACCTCCCCCCTAAAAAAAATATCTGAGAAACATAGGGCATGCATAAGCAAAGACAACCGATCTAAGTCAGTCCTGATGCTAATCTTACTGCAAATAATATGCGGGGTACATAAGAAAATGTCAAATCCATGCTACCTCACAATTGCTGGCTTTCACTCCAAGTTGAAACTAATCCAAGGAAAGAAAACACAAAGGAAAGGCTGAAAGTTCGATCGTTATTTAGAAAGTTTAAAAGAAATAAAAAATGTAGCTCCCTTGAAACTATGTTAGATGAATAATCTCACAAACTCCCCAAATAATATCAGTGTCTACAGCTGTTAAAGTTTATAGGTGCACAAAGAATGCAATTAAAACAGGTTATATTGAAATAAAATAATTCCTTCCAATTAAAATGTAGAGAAATACTTTATACAACATGGAATGTTCCATATAATTATTCTTCAAAATGAGAATTTTGTGATTAATAAAATAAACCCAGACTTTGACTGAAAAAGAAACATTTCTGAAATGCAGCAGACTTCATCCAAACACTTTGTCAGAGCAAAACATCAGTGTTTTTAACACAATCTCATTCCATTGAAGTTAAGGTAAGGTGAACGTCTCCCTTAAAAAAATCAGAGCACATAAACCACTTTTGGTTTTAGCATCAAAGATGTGTTTACTGCAAACACAGAAATGTAAGGGAAATGAAATGGTGAAAAGGGTTGCCACAGTTTCAAGGATTTATTTTTAGAACTTTTACACTGGAGACCTACGAACCATAAAGTGTATTTTTCATACACAGCACACACCAGTGTTTCATCTCCTCTGCCAACTGGATGTTGCTGCATGTTTCCAATCCCTGTTAAGTTTTGTAAAGGTAAAATGAACTTCACATGACTGTTCTCCTCTGCTTTCCTTTCCTTGTTGGGTCACATCCTGCCAAATCCCCCGAGCCCACCAACAGCTACCCACCATGGGGAGTTCGGCGCTGCATGCTCCTGCCCCAGCGTCCTGCCTGCAGGAGCTCTCAGCACCCGGTGCCGCTCGCAGGGCAGCCAGCACAGCTCGCTAACATGCGCAGGATGAGGCCCTTAATCACTAACAGTTCCTCTGGAAACTCTAGCAGAGATAAAAAGTACAAAGACACTGTTGGTTCCAGTCCCCTTATTGAATTTTCATTGCTCCTTTTATTGTAACTATGAATTCAGTCCATGATGTCACGTGTTCTTTGTTCTCCAGCCTGACATACATTTTAATAACCAGCGCAATATCTATGCAAAGACTAAGTGTGTTCATGTGTACGAGAGTTAACACTTCACTACAAACATGGTTATAGTTATAGATTAAAAGCAACACTTTCAATGATTCCACAGCTTAATATTTCCAACTCCATCTCCTTCTGAAGGTCCTCCTCCCCTCCTCTCCCCCCACTACAAAAATCTCTGCACAAGAAATGCTGAGCATACAAATTATGTCACTGACATCTGGAAAGAGACATGACTACCCAAGTAAAAAATAAACCCAACAGAGGTCATGGCTTTAACAGACTGTCGCTCTATATTTAAACTGATTGATTCTTACAAAGACATAATTATAGAGAACATTGGAATCAGCAGCTCCCAGCACTCAGGATTGCAGGCACAATCGTGTTTACAGGAAATATATTTTAAAGGCTATGCCTGGCATAAGCTAATTGATACACTCAATATTATGCTACACAATAATTTAAACTTAAATTGTGAATAATGCCTACTTATTTTCCTACCTAGATAATAACAACTTTCTTTCAACTATACATGATCATGTGTCATTTTTCAGGATATTCTTTGCATAAAATCTATTGGTTATGCAAATAAAAGGCTTTGGAGAATAATGTACAGTAACTAATTTGTATAATCAGTTTCCCTCAATTCAGCGTGATAATGATATGTAAAGCACATCACTACAGACTGTCTGTGAAATGAATTCTGTCTTAATATGCTAGTCAACTAGCCACTCGACCTTTGCACAGGCTCACTGTAAGAGGAGCAGAAAAACCCACACACATTCTTTCATTTTCTAAAGGGAAATTCGACTCTAGCCATAGAACAAAGAAAGAAGAAATAGAAGTAAAAGAAAATCAAAGAAAAAGTGATTTGGATTCAAGGGGATCAGATGTTTCATTTATTGCAGGTTGGAGACCTTCAATCAGTCAAATGAAAGACACATTTGTATTAAAATACCTACAAGGCAGAGAGAAAGCCTTGATCAGGTGTATTAGATTTAAGTTACAGCTCTCTTGCTGAGAGATGTGAACCTACCTTCCAGTCTATCTGTTCTCAATATTGAAGGTTTTCTGTGTTACAAACATTAGATGAAAGGTAGCTTGCTTGCCTTCCCACGTATCTGCTGGATATTAATGGTATATTTGAAGTGTACACTACAAGGAGACGTGAAGTTAGTGTGCACCACAAACAGTCACCCATAGCAAGGGTTGTTGAGACCATGTCAGGGATGCGACATGAACGGCTGTGGGAGGCTGCCAGCAGAGAGGCTGCAGCTCCATTGGTCACTAAAATCACGGTGTTTCTGAAGGTAAATTTCCTCTTTACCATAGTGGGAAGTGTGCAATTTGAACTGTGATATGGCTGTGAGTCCTCCTACACAGGTGGGAAAAGCAGCACCATGGCAAGAGCCCCTGCCCTGGTTCCCACTGTGTTCAATTTGACTTCTCATTACATATTGTGCAGGTGGTAACAAGCCAAGCCCTGACGTCATGCCTCGTTTTTCACACCATTCGTTCCTCACAAAATATCCTTGAACTCACAGTGCGCCCTGGAACCCTACACAGAGAAGAGCATCCAGCCTGGTGGCAGAGGTCAGGTCTTCTACACGTGCAGACCTAGGATGAGAGTTTTGGTTATGTTGTCTGGAGGAGGTTCCTGAAGTGCTTTCTTAATTGATTACCATTGCTTGTAAAATTGTGGACCAACATTATGCAAAAATATTTGTCTTATTAATGGATTCTGCTGAGAATACTTGTTGGTTTTGATTAAACTTTGGCAAAGATCAGTGAGGTTCACAGCAAATTTTCTACAGAAACAGAGGCTCTGTTATTGGCTTACGCAGAGCAAGGATTTGAGCCTGGATTCTCCTGCCAGTGTCAATAATGCCTGTCACTGCAGTGCTGCCTCTTCTGGAAGGGCAGCATCTTCTCTCTTTTACTTTGCCCCAGTCTACATACACTGGAAAAACTGTCCCTGAGCCTGCCATGAGGTCACACAGACCCTGCACGCCAGCACACTAACAACCAGGGGTCACTGCCAGAGTGGATTTGCACATAAGCTTCAGACCCAAGTACTGGTCATCTCAACCCAAAGACAAGTTCTTTCTTCATTATACAGAACATTTCAGTAATTTAATAATGACATTAATCCCGTAGGAGCCTGAACTAGGTCCTTTGGCAAAAGATGCACACTACACAAACAAGTTACACATGCAAGTTTTAGAGAGCCTATTTCACTGGGAAGCCAACTTCTGCATGGCGTTTCTCAGGCTTACCCCTGATGTACAACTATTGCATTCCAGAAAGTAAAATACCAAAAATAGAGTCTTAACTCAGGCCATAATTTTAAATATTAGCTCCTGATATCTAAGTGCCTTTCTGAACAAGCCAGTATAATGCTGATCTCTGCTTTCATATATGCATTCTGCAAATACTGCATAGTGGTATGAAAATTTTAAATCCATCCTGCTTGTAAAATAAAATATCTGTCATTGTAAAGTTTAGCTGATCTTTTCATTTATATACCCATAAATTCTCCATCACTCCAGAAGAAGGGTTATTTTTCTTTTATTTCCTTATTTTTAATATTTTCTTTTGAAATAAAAATAAATATCCTCCCAATAACATTTGAATAATGCAGCATATCAGAGATATGTAGTCTCAGTTTTGGAGCTGGTCGAAGGGTGAACAGGCAAAAATAGAGGACTTGAACACAGCTTATTTTCTTTTTATTACAGCTGTATTTTTCTGGATTAAACAGAGGGCCTGTAGCAGTACAATTTCCACAGTCGAATGGGGAAATCTGCACAAGTTTTTGTATCCTCCTTACGTATGATAACACATCATACAATTTTCACAAGTGGATTACAAAGCAGCATCCAGTACATAGCAGTACGGCTGATAGACTAAGATAAATTCTACGTCTCAGAGATGGTATTTCATGTACAGTTAAAATCTGCTCAGAAGGAAAGGAGCTATAACGCAAGGCTCCCTTTTTAACAAAGTGAACAAAAGGACCCAATATTGTGCAATGAATTCCGCAGGGGATTCATTCAATTTATAGTGAAATCTCTTTCAGTGCACGGACATTTAGTGGTTTAGCTTGATATGTCTTTCTTTTTTTTTTTTTTTCCTTCATGTAAAAAGGAGCTAAACATGCATTTCTCTGTCTAAAGAATTTATTATTTGAGGTTAAGGGAGGCAGCCATGGAAGGAGAATGTACAAATTCTCCATGGATGGCATAGGGGTGCAGCAACACCCTGTTTCACTCTGTTGTGACTGAACTGAAACACAAGATGGTAGCTAGGGTCCTGCCTTGCTTTGGGAACACAGTGCAGCCCATTGATGTCAATGGTGTGTGGCCAAGGCCTGATTTTGTCATTTCTACACAAGCACCTTTGAAATCCTTTGCATCACACCCACTGTCAGATCATTTACAGCTCTTGCCATTTGCCTTCTGAACAATTCTGACTCAAGCAACAACAAAAGCAGCAAGACTGGAGCTTCATAAAACACCCCACAGTAGTCTTAAAATTTCTTGAGCAGAGACACCATCTTCACTCAATTTTCTGAACTATCTTAATTAACACATTTCAAAAATATCTGAATGCCTTACAAGACTGTTGTCCAGAAAATATGAGTCTGTCTGCCTGCCAAACACCCAGTGAGGCAACTATTTGGTGCTAGCCCAGGACAACCACGCTCTAAGAAATTCTGACACTCACCCTACTTCCTTACTCAGTGGGTGACTCCATGTCTCAAACCTTACCCTTAAACCACACTTCAGCAAAACATACACAACTATTCTGATGTAACACTCATTCCATGTGGGGAGCATCACATAATATCTAAAACACTTCAGATTAATCACAGCAAGCAAAACCTGCCTTCGGGTGAAATCACCTAAAGATTAGTAAGTCATTAGTTAATTTAACATGTGAAAGATCTGTGGTTGCGTTTATGAGGGCTGAGGTTCGAGGTTGGAGGTTCAAGGTTCATTGCCACTGCCTCCTCCCTCCCTGGATAAGCAAAGCCTGCTTGTCTCCCAGCTTCAGAAGCAGTAGAATGTTTGAAAGGGAAGATTGTGCGTTTGGCAACTTTGCTTGACTCTCATCTCAAGGGGGAAATCTGTTTCCACCCCATGTGGACATTGATCGCTAAAAGGATGCTCTCATAAACAAAATGCTGGAGGCCATGTAATCTTCGGCCTTCCCTTTCTCCCCAGCTCCCAGCAAGCCAAATGTAATGCATGAAACAGCAGGGACGTAGCTGGCAAAATGTCCTTGAGTGTAAAGGAAATGTGTGAAAACATATCATCTACACCAACATGAACCAGCAATTCTTGTTAATCTGCCCACATTGTTTCAGGGACGCAGTTAAATATTAAGCATGAAATAATAATTTTCTAATTGCAGACTGCCGAAACAGGGCAGAATGACAGCTCAAACAAAGAGAATCTACCATCTAATCTAAGATGAATCCAATTTTGGTTTTTATTGAATATTAGAGACTTTTAGGAGACTGTAGCCTGCCCTGACATATGCCTCCAATTTTTGGTAAATAATGGCAGTCATCTTTGCTTTGATATAAAATATGTGATAAGTAAGAATTATTTCCCAATTCCAGTTTGTTAAAGTGGAAGCCAGACTTTCATCCATGCCAAATTGTTGTATCAGAAGATCATCTCAGAAATATCTGGAACTTCTTATAATCTAAAGGCTTTAGCTAGACAATGTTATCATCTCACTTGTGGCCATTTCAAAAACAGAATAAAATGAAAATTAAATAATGGTATCAGAACTATGACATAAGAGGTTTTAGGCCAAAGCGAATTAATTTATATCTTAAAAATAAATAAAGGCCTTACTATTGCAGAAGAACGTTGCCTCCACACTGCAGAGCTATCAGATGCTGTCACGTCACTGAGACTTCCACGTAGAATGTCACGTCCCCTGTAGGTAAGAGATACATTGCATAATGTTACAGATGGCACAGCTCATAACAGTCAGGATTACATTTATTAAAATCAGATGAAATACTTATTACTAGATTCGATGATTTTCCAGGCAAGGTGACCTGAGCTGCTTCTGAGCAGTACCACAGTAAGATTTTCCTGCTGCAGAAAACAGCTACAGGTAGAGCATAACAATTGCTGTTCATTGGTACCAATTACAACAGACACCTACTCTAAAACTACATTCATAAACATTTGAGTTTACAAATAACTGGAACCTCAGTGTCACTGTTTTACTCACTTGCACCATAATTATTCATGCAATTGCATCTTTGTTTATGTGAGGGCTGGAGCCATGGCTGCTAGCTTCACAGATCATTATTCACATAGGAACCACGGCGTGTGAGTATCAGGTGTGCCTTTTGTTTTTATACTATCTCCAGTTAAAATGGTTGTGGACAACGAGGGGGAACAAAAAAAGCCCCCTAAGAACAACACCTTCTTCCATTAGCCTGGCCCTTCACCCTCAAATGGAAGAAGCAAACTAAATTTTTCACTAGTAAACCATAACCCAAAATGTGCTCGTGCAATAACTGAATTGTTATACAAAAAACGAAGGCATTTATGAAAACAATAACCTCAGCTTCCTACCTGGTGCAAAGGACTGCACAGGAGTTACCACCACACCAGTGTGCACACGTATGGGCCCATCTTCCTCTGCAACCCACGCTAAATATAAACCATCACACATGGATAATGCCTAATTTTTCAGAACAGTGGATTAACCACAGTTGAGCAGTGTTTTTGGGCATACACTGGTACAGCTGAGGGCACAGAGGCAGTGCAGGTGCACAGAGCTGCGGAAACAGCCAGCAGGACAGAACCCACACAACGCTGGTGTTTTCCTCCTCAAGCACTGACAGGAATGCTCACGCAGCCCAGGTCGCTGCCGAGGAGGAAACACAGCTGGGAGGCACTGACTTGCCCAGGCCCTCCCTCTACCTCAGGCACAGAGCTGCAGTTAGGCCGAGGCAGCACAGGCTGCACCCCAGCCTCCCCTGCACCCAGCCACCCTGCCTGGGTGTTTTATAGTTATTTCCCCCTCTCCTCCTCCACGATGGCAGTTGTAAATCTACCTTTCTGAAAATTCAATAAAAAATTAA
>NW_009944820.1:0-26629 GCF_000696875.1 Nestor notabilis
CCAGCGCCGTACGTCAAAACCGCTCGTAGAAACTGTTTCAACACCTCAGGCCTGTATTTACACGCTTTAATTTTTCCTTAATCTTTCCCCCTCCTCCAAATTCCTGCTTTTTTAGGACTGTGAAACCCTTTTAGGGGGTGGGACTCCCCTCAAGATCGTTGTCATCCCCATCTCTCCTGCCCCTGTGCCACATCTGCACTCTGCTGACAGGGTGCCCCAAATGACATCTTGATCCCCCAGATTCTTTCACTGTTATTCACCTCCCCAAAAAGGGCACAAAAGGAGGGAGACAACCACAACTGGCAACTTGCTACTTCAGTAATGCCATGTACATGTGCACAAGCCCTTCTGCCTCCCCGCAGGTGGGCTCCACTAGAAAAATAAAGGGGAGGCAGCCCTCTCCAAGAGCTGCAGCCCCCTCAGCCCTGTCTCACAGGCTGGCAGCTGCCCCAGGGGGTGAAGTGTGCCCATCTCTTCCTAAGGCTCTGCTCTGTGATGTTCCCCCTCCATTCCGACCCAGGGTTCCCCTGCAGCACTACTATCACCCAGAACTGAATTCCCTCCAGGCTGCTCTCAGTGCTTGGACATCACTGCATGCCTGGGTGTGCCATTTGCATTGCCCTAGTGCACCACCTTCCCCTACTATGTCCCCTAGCTGCCCACCACCGCAGTGCTGCATGCTCCTCCAGCCCCAATGCGGTTCTCCCTAGGCGCTGTCCTGGTGCATACCTGGGCTCACCCACCATGTGCCACATTGGGATGTTCTCAGTTGCAGGGATGCCCTGCATGTGCAGGACCTGCAGCCCCAAACACGGACTCCTCTTCACCTTGCCTGCGGTTTCAGCCACAGTCTTGATCCCTCCTGGTAATGCTTGCCCCAGAGTGACCCTAACAGAACAGCCCTGAATTGCACAGCCTGATCCAGCACATGGCCTCTGTGAACAGCACAGTCCTCCACTCCCAAGCTCAGGGGCAGCTGGTACAACCAGCCCCCATGATCCACAGCTGTCGCCCTTACCACCACCATTAACACCCGAGCCTAAGGCTTCCAAAAGTTGGGTAGCAGAGGCATGTCCCAACTCCTGAGAGCAGTTTGCTGGAAATTAAAGGGAGAGACCTGGGATGCACAAAAGGGAAAAAGTTCTATTGAAGAGAAAAGAGAGTAAATGCAGAGAACTTTGTGGCAGACTGCTATACAAACACACAGCCCTGGGGTGTGCAGAAATGCACACAGAGGTCTCAGGGCAAGCCAGAAATGTGAATTGAGGGGGTCAGAGGGCAAACAGAGGGCTCTGGAGCACTACAAAATAAAGATGAAGGGTTGTGGCACATACCAAAAAGGCCATAGTGCATTCCATGGAATCAATGCGGCTGATGAAAGTTGCTTTCAGGGTCTCCCTATTCCTGACAAAACCTTACCTTCCAGAACCCACACAGGGACCTTGTGAGAGACTGATATGAAATCAGACTCCACTGTCTATTGTCTCAAAGATTGGTATGAGAAGCTGAGATGGAATTCCACCTATCTTTTATCTCAGAGATGGATGGGAGGAGTTAAGACTCCAAAATCCAGCTGAACTAGTCTAGTCTAATGTTTTCTTCTTCCTACCGCCTCCTTTCCCTGACAGTTAATGTGGGGAAATCTCTGATGACATTTTTTCCCAGCCTTGCACTAGCAGAAGGCATGGAATACCCATAACCATGTCCCTTCTGTTCTCTTCTGTGCTCATTTCTAGAAATACCTGAGCTGTTTCCCTTGGGAAAACATACCGAAAGCATACTGAAACATGAGAGCCTGAGAACAACAGTACTCCATCAGAGAGAAGGTCCATCTGGCCCAATAGTCTTGTCCCCAGCCAACCATAAGTGTCTAAAGGAGAGCCTGTGAGCAGGGCAGGTTTGGTTCTGCCAGGGTTCTGGGGGTGTTCTAAGGCCTCAGTGGCTGGGACCCATCTCCTCTGGGACCACCATCCTACCGCCTCCTGCCAACGGCCCAGGGGACGTACCTCAGCTCAGCCTTGGGCCTTCAGTCCCTGCCTGAGCCACATTGTAGCTGTGCCTTTCCCTGTCTCCTGGATGGGTCTGGGACCTGCACTGCAGAGAGCTGCTCTCCTGGGTGGATGCCTTAGACCTAGGACATCACTTGTCACGCAGAGTTGAAGGCATAACATACCCAAACCTATTCCAATTCTAGTCTAGTCTAGTCTAGTGTAGTCTGTTTCATTCGGTTCCATTCCCTTCCATTCCATTCGGTTCCATTCTGTTCCGTTCTGTTTTTCATTTCAACTGCCTCTCAGTTCCATTCCATTCCGTTCCATTCCATTCCATTCTCAACACTTACCCTGAGCTGAATAACAGTGACACTGATTTCTCTGCAATGTCAGGGGTTTTCAGCTCCAAAAACACTTTCAAAGACACAAATCACAAACCTTTAAAGTGGAAACAAGATTTTATTTTATTATTCCTTTTGATTTTGGTTTGGTTTTTTATATCTCATTTTAGAATCATTAAATCCTAGAATCACAGAATAGTGAGGGTTGGAGAGGACCTCGAGATCATCTAGTTCCAAGCCCCCTGCTTTGGACAGGGACACCTCACATGAGAAGCATGTCACCCAAGGCTCTGTACAACCTGGACTTATACCTCACCAGGGGATGTCACCCAAGGATCTGTACAACCTGGTGTTATACATTGCCATGAGATGGAGCATGCACAGCTTCTTTGGGCAACCTATTCCAGTGCCTCAGCACCCTGACAGCACCCTGACACTTCTTCCTTATATCCAGCCTGAAAGTTTTATGTTATTATTTATGAGCATTGTCATCGACCACACACAAATGTGCAAGAAGAAGGAGAAGCAGGTGTGTGGTAGTGTGGGCTATTTCCCAAAACATGACACCTATTGATGATAAGCACACTATTGACTTCCAACTCTCATTTGTCCGCTGCACTTCCTGGCCAGGGATGCATGAAAAGTGCTCTTGTGCCTGCCCAGTGCTGGTCTTGCACCCAGGGAAAGCTGGAGAGTGGCAGCTGCTGATGGGGCAGCAAGGCGGGAGCCTTCCCAAGCACAGGGTGCTGAGCACAAACAAGAACCTACGGGGAGATGGAGCCAATGGAAGAGCAGAGCTCACTCCCACTCCGAGCTTGCACTGGGCGATAGAGCCAAAGAAAGCCAGGACACAAGAGTGCCTTGGAGCTGCGAGAGCAGCGTGCAAGAACCGAGTCCAGAGGGGAGCCCTGACAAGGGGATGTGCTCAGTGCTACAGATGACAAGTGTCGACTCCTGGGGCCTACCCTGGGAGTCCACAAGGCTGCCTCTCCCCAAGATGTGGGGCACGAGGGCCACCTACGTGGAGCACAAACAGCAGCCTTTGGGCCACACCAGCCCAAAGGAGCCCTGTCAAGGAGCTGTGCTCAGTGCTGCAGAGGAAGGCAAAAAACTCCAGGACACTCACAGGTCCTCCATGGGTTAAAAAAGCCTTCCCCCCCGCAGCTGCAGGACACGAGGGTCCACCTTTGTGGTGCATGAGCAACAGACAGCAACCCAGCAGAATGGACCTGAGGAGACCTGACAAGTGGTCCTGCTCGATGCTCAGAGGAAGGCAAAAACCCCCCAGGGACCAGTGCCAATCTGTCCCGGGGCAAAATTCCTTCCTGATCCCAGCACTGGTGATTGGCTACTCCCTGAGCATGCGAGCAAGACCTGCTCCTGGTCCACGGGCTGGTCACACCTTCCGGGAGATGCTCAAGCCCTGTTCTGCCTCAACCTGGAGCCACCTCAGGGGATTCTGAGAGAACACTGGGATCCCTGGAAACATCTCTGCATCCTATTGCTTATGGATGCTGCCCCTCGGTCCATGGGGGATGAGGATGGTAAGCTTTACAGTGCTCCTCAAGAAGACATTCCTATGGACTGGCCGTGGCTACCCAGCTGAAAAGGGCTGCTATCCCTCCCATGAGCTGTTCACGCCAGGATCTGGCCTTGCAGCGGAGAACCTCCAGCAGACTTGACCAGCTGCTGGTCCTCCTGCCCAAGCCCCCTGAAGGTGGGGGCTCAAGGGGCTCAAGAGGCTCAGGAAGCTCAAGGGCTTCCTCTAGGATGTCTTAGGGCTGCCCTGTGCTATCTCTGTCAGGGGACACAGGAGGCTGCTCCCTTTTATCCTGTCCTGGGGCATTGTGACTGCTGCATTGCTGGGTGCTGTCATGGAATGGAGAGGCATGGTATGGAATGGAATGGAATGCAATGGAATGGAATGGAATGGAATCACTTACGTGATTGTTAAATGATCAGCAGAACAGACCAGAGTCACACACATGAGTTTCTCAACTGTGTCATTGTTGCTGTAAGCCCAAGAAACTGTTGTCACTGCAGTCCACAAAATTCATATCCTACCACTACTCACAGTTCATTTCCCAGTTTATTGCGTGCTGCAGGACCAGTAGCCTAATCTGTGTTGTGTTCCATTACGAGTTCTTCTTTGTCTTTGCCATAGCTGTGGTGAAATGTCTTGGTGAAACTCCTGGATTAGCACAGGAATCAGACCATACTTTGTGTTAGAAAAGAACACTAAAAATATCCCTAGTGTTTAAGAAGAGAAAAAAGGCAATGAGAGGAAGTTTGTCCTTAAAAGTATAAAATAGAGCAAGGGTGAACTTCAGAGTGAAAAGAAACCCCAGGGAATCAGTATCAGGATTAACACCTTGGGATTCCAGCTCTTCAAATTGTTTGACTGCTGATACAAATTTTTGAAACTAGAAGGTTTGAAAATTTGCCCCTCCTTGTGAATAAACCTCAATTTTAAGATTTAAGAAAACTTTGTAATTCTATTTTCCTGTTTAAATTTCTTTTTTGTTTTGTACAGTATAAAATAATCTAGTGAAGCTCATCTGTACAAAACTTTCTCCTTTTATCAAAACTGGGCAGTACCTTTAATTCATTATGAAGCTTGGATTTCCAGGGCAGCAAGGTTCAGAGAGGGCCCTGCCTGAACTTTTGAGGACTGCTCATTGACATCTCTGTATAGGATGATGTTAGCTTTCTTTGTTGTTTAATAGTATGGAGCATAGTATATTCCAAAAATGCCTTTTCTAAAGACCATCTCTCAATACATATTTGCATCACAAGCCTTTATTTGTTAATTAAAAAAATTGCACATCCTATTGCAATAAAAGATCCCGAAGCATTCCAAAGGTGGCTAATACCATTTTGTATTTCGTGTTTGTAATTTTACAGGTGAGAAATAGGAGGCCACAAAGTTAAATCTGCCATTGACCTGTGGTGGTACAGTGCCAGCCCACCTTACTTTCAGCCTGAGCATGTCTTTTCTTTAGCTGTGCTTCCTATGGCTTCTGCAACACAGAAAGAATGTGATAGTCATTAAGGCTGCTTGGAATGTTTAGTTTATTTGCTAAAAGCAGAGTAGCACTGTTGCAACTCGGCAGTCTTGCACTTTTAGCTGGAACTACTTTTCAAAATCATTCCCTGATGTTTGGCTGTTCTGTTGAAGTTCCTTTTGAACAGAGCAACATCTCTTTCAGTGTAAAGAACAAAATGGGCGTTCTGTGGAACCAGCTGTGGATTGCCTTTCAAGCATCATTTTTTTGTTCTTGTTATTAAACAAAGATGCAGCTGTCATTAGCATCCAAAAACCTGTATTTCACAAGTAAAGGCCTAGGGTTTGTTTGTGGGTTTTTTTGTTTGTTTGTTTTGGTGTTTTGCTTGATTGTTTGTTTGTTTTTAATTTTATATTTGAAACAAAAATGTGTTTGCACAGGATTCATCTGTTACTTACAAAACCAGGAATGACCAGTGCAGCTTGCACTACTGTGCTCATCAGAGCCACCTTTTCTGTATAGGTATTTTGCTGGGGTCAGATGAGAAGGATTCTGCTATGAGAAAGTGATTTGAAGTACTAAGAAAATGCCTCACAAGTAGATGCTGAAAGAGTGATACATAAAACACTTAAAAATAGTGTGTGATGCAGAACAGATCATCTAGGAACATTCCTTCTGACACACAAGCAGTGATACACTGAAAAAAAATGAAAGGTGGCAAACTGAAGCTGTCAGAAGTGAATATTTAACTGCAGCTAATGTACTAATGGAATCAAGACTGGACTGCACAGCTATATGTATAACAGAAGTGTGGAAATGTCATGGAAATATTCTAGAAGTTCAATAATAATGAATAGCTTTGATATAATGGGCAAGAACTATATGTTAGAAATAAACTATATTTGTGAGGATGTATATCTTCTTCTATGCTTTGTAATATAACAAACCTCTCCTTTTAAATTATCTTTATAGATAATTTCCCTGGAAGCATGTGATTTTATAATGCTTACAAGGCTTCCCACAGTGAGCTTCAGGGTAGTAGAAGTTGTCAGATAATTTGTATTGGACAGGAAGGACTTCTGATTTGATTTCCATGGCGCTGAAGTGGAATATGTAGTTTTGACAGGAAAAGAATGTGTCAGAGATGGATTGATGTCTATTGTTTTGGGTTTTTTGTGGGTTGTTTTTTTTTTCTAATTAGTTTTAGTCTTTAAGACGGATTTGGCAGTGTGTGTGTGTGTACATATGTGTGGTGTTGGATCATCATGTAATTCATATTAATGGAGTTTTTACATATTAATTGGACATTAGTTTAAGACCACTGGGGTATGTAAGCCTAAATGTATGCAAAAGATATGAAAGTTGTAACAGATGGGAATAATATAATTATAATACACCTTAATGATCCTGTCGGCATGGGGCTGATAGCTTTTAATTGTACTTGAAAAGTTGCTAAAGATTCTAAACTTTTTGCTTTGTGTCCAGCTTGTAAATGATCTGGGATCCATCACCCCAAGCAAAGAGTTGTTTTTCTTTAGGATTGTAATGTATAGTGGAATGGCTACCCTGACGCTTTGGAAAATGCAATACCGGGATTTCATAAGTATTTACAGTACCCAAAACATCATAAACACATTGTATGCGAGAAGTGCCTCCACTAGGAAAGTTGTAGACAACATAGAGTGTGTTGCATGCCATGAAAGCTGCTTCAGCATCCTTGCTATTGCATGATGTGTCCCAGGTGTGCTCTACTGCCATGGTTACGTGGTTGATTTTAGTGATTACGATGTTTCCTTCAGTCTCTGGTTCTGCATGGATTGCCCAGAGCCCTTGCTCATCAATGGCAAGGTCTATTTTTGTAGGTGGAGAAAGCTGATAAGCAGGAATCCTCCCAGCCCCTGGCAGTAGCATTTGGTCAGTTATGTTTCTTTTCTGGATATTGAATTTAATTATCTCATTTAAGGAGCCATATCTGTGATAGAACAGGAAACCTTGATATATGATGTGGCCAGTTCCTTGCCAGGCAAATGGCAAGGTGACTTTGCGAGCTTTTAGAGTATGATTGCTTTCCATGAATGTCATGATATTTGCAAATTCCAAAATAACATTATTTACGGAACCATTTAATAAATAGACCTTTGTATGCTTTTTGCCAGGATCTTTCATCCAAGAGCCATGCTTATCTCCAGTCTTCTTAAATATCTTTAGGGACTTAATACCTGCAAGCATGTGGTCACAACCTGCAAGGAAACACCCAAAGACAAAAAACCAAATAATTAGAACATCTTTTCTTTGAATTACTTAGTTTCCTTTTAATCTTATTATAAGACCAGAGTTAATATAACAGTAAAGGTGTCAGCAGCATGGCTGTGATAAGTAGTGTTAAAGCTAATTTTATATGATATATTCAGCATTTCCTCCTAAGGAAACTGTGTATCTTCACTACAAAAATGTGTTCTTTTCTGCTCTATTAGACCAGTGCTATCCAAAAGAGTTTCTATTTGTGTACCTGAAAAGTGAACAGGAGCATAGTTAGTGTTTCTATAATTATTCTTGTCAGACCTTATAGCACTTTAATTTTTACTTCAGAGAAGTTACTTCTGCTTTAAATCAACACAGTAAAATAATCAAACTTATTTCTTATTGAAGGCATACTAATTAAAATCCATTTTCCTGGTATGCCATGTGTATAGGTTTTTTGTTTCAGGAATTCCCTTATTGTCTGTTAGCCTTTTTTTTTTTTAAATAATATAAAGTCAAATAAAAATAGATCATTATAACAGAAAGTCAAAACATTTGGTAATCATGCAATTCCCCTTCCCAACACCTGAAACACAAAAGAACTAGAACAAATATATAGATCACAATTAATTGTGAATACCTATACATTAAGGTGGGCTTTAAATGAACTCTGTTATCAATTCTTATGCTAGAGGCATGGCTGATAGATTTACACTTTTTACCTTGCTATAGGCATAAAATTGGCACCATCAGAGAGCAAGCCATAGTTTTGGCTTCATTACTTTTTCTATGCACTTTGCAGAGATGTTTGAGACCAAAAAACTTCACATTTGTCAAAGACTTGGGCATCCAGATACCAAGTTCTTTATCCAGTATCATCCTTTTCAGGAAAAACTCTCCTGCAAAGCATATTAACAAATTCATTTACCAAAGGCACTCATAAATTATAAGGGACACTATTTGAAGTTTAAAGTATTGCCTTTAGTGGAGCGCATCCATTTTAGTAAACAGAACAGAGCCCTAAGGCAGAAAGTTCTAGCAGTAGATGAAATGAAGAAAGCAAAACCAGCCTCCCTGTTTGGCCTGATATGAACCTATTGAAGTCAGTGGCAGTATTCCAGTTATCTGTAGAAAGCAACCTTTATGTCATTTGTGTGATACCCTCTAACCAAAGCATTTAGATATGCTGATACAGCATGGATTTTTTTCTTGGGAGTTCTCCCTCCAGATGCACCTTCCTTGGGCAAGCTTTCATAAAGCTAACGTTTATTGATTAGATAGATTCTAAAAGCTTAAAAAAACCTGTTGGATCCAAATACCTAGCCAGCCTTAGCAATGTCTTCCTCTACAGGAGAAATAACATGATTGCCAACTGAAATCTATGAATAGATTTCAAACAGAGAGACATCTCTTTTTGAGAGATTTTTCACTCTCTGGGTCTCATAACAGCTTGGAAGAAGACTGAGAAACAGGGACATTCACAGTGGGCAAAAAGTTTACCAGTTTTTTCCACATTCTCCACAATAATATCTTCAAAGCTCACTGTTTCCTATCATACCCCAAAACGCGCAGATCATTTCCCATTTCCCACCAAAGCAGGATGAGATACCAACTACTGCACGTAAAAACAGTGATTCTACTTGATTGTTATTTTCGAGTCTGTGTGAACTTGAACCAAAAACAGTAACAAAGTTGGACTTAAACAGTTTTTTGCTAGTTTTGCAAGAGCTCAGCAAAAATAATTGTCACTTCTGGCTAATATATGGTAGCATAGAAGCAGAGCTGCTATTTGCTAGGTCTTTTTACTTTTTCTAAGTGCTGTAAAATCTGCACAGGGACTAGTTTTGCCATCGGCATTGGTGGGACAGAAGTAAAATTGCTATGAACTGCTGCAATGCAATTAATTATTTTCAACAAGAGCAATGGAAAGAAGTTTTTTTCCTCTGAAATTCAGAAAGATACAATTTTCAAAGTGCCCTTACCACAGTCAGTTTAAGAATCCTACATTTTTTTCTGCCTCAAAAAAATGCCTAATATTCAAAAAGTCTATGTATGGAAAAAGAAATCTTGATATTCAGAGCATTCAACTGTGGTGTAATATTAGATATTACAAGAAGAATAGGTGATTTCTTTGGTTACCATCTGCCTTATTAATCTTTTGCTGGAAAATTCAAGGAATAAGTTATAAACTTAGTTGTAAAATTAAATCTAATTGTGTTGGAGGTAGTGGAATTGTATAATTGATGATGTTTTCACCCAGCTTTTAAAAAAATGGCAGTTTACATTTCTTATTGTTTATTTTTAATTTCTTACTACTTCTGAATGAAAAGGAAACAAACTACTTCAAATATGCCTACAATATGTAATTTACATGTAGAACCAACTTTCTTAAGGCAAAGTTATTTATAAATTTTTTTTTCTTTAAGGTATAGGTTGTGTATGTATTTTTCATACTAAGTACCTTAACACTTAATTTTCAGATGAGAACTGAGCTTTGGTTGCAGCTAAATCAGTGTGTTCTCATGATAAAGTACATGGAGGGGAGAGGGAGAGAGGGAATAACAGGGGAGGACAGTAAAACAGATGCAGATTGTAGAAATGAATTAACTCCTTTTATTAACTCATTAGTTCTTTGAGTTCAGCTTTTGACCCCTGCTCACAGCAATAAAAAAAGACTACCATTAACTCCTTGGTCTAGCTGCAATAGTCAGAAGTGCACTGGCATTTTTTCCGTGACATTGCAAGAGCATACCTTCAGAGACTTTTTACATAACTTTATAATATAAACCAGATTGCAAGGAATCAATTTGATATGCAGTAGAGCATCTGCAAAATAAATGTTTGAACTGTACTTTCTTCCTTCTCTCTCCCATACTATTTTTGTGGCTTTTTTTTTTTTTTTATTCACATAACTTGTGGAAATTTGTTATCCCTATATCAGCATGCACGCATTGACTAGATTACTGGCTCATTCACATCAGAGTTCTGAAAAGTAAACTGTTCTTACTTGCATTAAGCATGAGCTTAAGTTTCTTTTTTTCTTCTGCTTCTTCAAATAGCTGTTGCTTCACCAGGTCTTCATGTACTTCTATACATGTACTAGAATCTGTGACAGATCCCAGATAGTCAATGTCCCTCTGTGCTCGTTCAATTCTTGTTAGCAAATTCTCTACTTCACTTTTAACCTCAGCCTTATAGCTGTTCAGTCCTGCCAGGCGTGACAGTACCATCTTTGAAAAGTCTCGGAATTCTTCCACGTAATCCAGTATGTCTTGGTTGCATTTTTCCAGCCTCTTCTTGAGTTAGAAGACAGGAAGAAAATACATGGGTATACATGTATATTCTGATATATGATTACAACCTCAGTCATGATTACTTTAAAGACTCTGCTATTCTCTCCTTCCTGGTCCCCCTGCCCCCCATCTATTTCAAACTGATGGTCTGTCGCTGTTTATCTACATGAAAAGGACATATTAGACTAGCATTAGCATTCACAATCTTGGACAAAAAAAACACACTTTTTTTTGATGTGGTTACTGACAACCAGATACTTTGTTTTGTTGCCTAAAGCAGCAAAAGTGCTCTGGTGGGAACAGCCAGAGATACTTAAGTGCACATGATCTCCGACTACTTGCTTCCCAGAAACTTTTCAGAACTCCTCCTGTATGACCACTGGTGAAGTGGTCATAAAAGTTTTTCTGCAGGAAATCTACAAACATGAACATTTCACATAAATACACCTCTCTTGAACAAAAGAGTATCTAGTGTGGCTGGTTTTTATCCATTTAAAATGGAAAATGGAAAACCTATGTTTGAGAAGGTTGTGGGTTTTTTGTCAAATTGTTTGCTGTATTTAAAAAAAAACACCAATAAACCCAACAGTAGGTGTTTCTTTATACCTAGATTCAAATTATCAACATTTGTAAAGGTGAGGAAAGTGGTTTCACAGTTGCAATGCAGCCACTTCTATGAAGACCATAGGAGGCCTGAAAAAAGAAGCCCAGCTGCCACTTTGGGAAGGTGAGGAAATTGAACCAATATATAAACCCAAACACACAATCATGGTAGACCTAACTGCTGGATTGGTTGTTCTGATTTGGTCTTTTAAGAACGGGTTTCAGGTGTTTCATTTAAGGTGGTGTTTGAATAGGGGAAGTCTGAGATTGCTAAATGAGTTTGCAGTATGCGTGTGTTCCAAGTAAACTTGGCAGTGGTGGTTGGTTTGTTTGGCAAAGTGGTCAGTGTGTTGTGTCCTTCCTCCCCCCACCCCTGCCTATTTGTATGTGACCATAAGTTTCCAGGATGTTGTAATTTCTGCAATTTTAAGTATTTTTCAGGTGTTCTCTTCAATATCTGCCTCACCCTTGTTCTTTTTTTCTTGCCCCTTGCACCAAATGCCGCAAGTAGAATTGAATCATTTTTAATGGATGCCAGATGAAAGGAAATTACCATGTGAAATTATTCTATAGTGGCTAAGAAAATTTAAATCTCAGTCTATATATACAGTGGGAACAGAATACCAGGCTAATCCTTCTGTTCTTTCTGTGTTGTGAGAAGACCAGCGAGAGCTTTGTACAAAAAGGGAATGCAATATCAGGCAAGTTAAAGCTTCTTTAAAAGTCTGCAATGCAAGTCAGGAGCCAAGGACATGTTAATGATTTAAAATTTGCTATGTATGATTACTGCATGCCAATACTGAAAAGGCATTTTGCAGTTCTGGTAGTTTGCTGCTGCAGAAAAAGAAGGTGGTACTGGTGCTTTTGTATAATTAACTGAAAGCAAATGCCTATTTCAGCCTCCCAGCTGTAAAGGGATTATTCAGCTCCTAGTTAAAGTGCAGATACACTGCTAGTTTACACAAATGTGTCTTAAACTTTCTTCCAGGTAAGTTCATCTGATATCTATTAATGTCCTTATTGTCTTTACTAATACTTGAGCACTTCTAATGGTGACGATAAGGTTATACTGTTCCTTATCATGGACTGCAACAGTACTATAAATGTTTGCACATTTAGCTAAATTCACTGATGTAAAAAAATACAAGTGATAACAGAATAAAAATGTCACATTATGAAATTATATCCTGTAACAAACAATGATGTGGTAATTAGGAATCATTATAGTTAAAGGTTTGGCTGCAATTTTACTTATTCAAAAAAGCTGGAAATTTATCTCCCTGATACAGTTTATCATGCAAACTGTTGTGTGTTCATATACATAGAAGAACCTTCATACATTTTCAAACCTCTTTGCAGGTAGGCAGTATTACAGAATTATACAGCTAGCACATACCTCTAAAGACAGGAAACGCCGGTCGATGTAGTTCATAAGTGCTGCATCTTGCATCATATATTGTGCTGCTCCCATGATGCTTGTGAGGAATGTAACTAATAAAAATCGAAGTTGCAAGACTACCATTGTTTCATAAAGTTTTGAAGCAAAATAGTAATGAATTTAGAGTCTGTGTGTGTGGATGGCAATCCCAAACAGTACTGCCAGTCCAGGGTTAAATGCAATTTAAGAGTTGTCTGATGCCATGATGTGAAAAAAGAATAGTAAAATTACTAAGAAGTTAAAAATACTGTGGCTGCAAGTATTAAGAAGACTTAAAATGGCTGTTTCAGTTTGTCATTAAAAAATAAATTGTGGTAGAGGAACTGAATGTGTTTATTTCTAGAAGCCATATGACTGTTTTCCAGTCTGTGATCCTCTGATCAATCCCAGATGTTCAGCACTGAGTCACATAAAGCCTGTAGGCCAAATTTTGTTAAATACAAATAAAAATAATTTATTTTCCTTCCTTTTCCCTCCCATCTGCCTTCTCATGTGACCAACACTGTGCAGTATGTGTTTGGCGTAAATCAGCAGAGATTCAGTCAGTGGAGCACTGGTCATTCCTTAGCAGGGACATCTGATGCATAATGTCTTTAGCTATTTCAACAACCACAGCTGTTACTGTAAAACAATCTAAAGTAACAGTTTCACTTCCAGTATTCAGCCTATTTACAGTAGGACTGAAAAAATATTTTTTAATTCTTTTTCCTTGTCCTTCTCTTGCCAGCACATTTCCAGATAAAATCAATGTACTTAATGTGTCAATTTAATGTAGTCCTTGAAGGTCTCTTATTTCAGAACAATAATTCTACTTAGAATGACTTAAAAATTAACAGTAATTAACTTATGTATGTCTATTGCATTTGAGGCAATATTTACTTATTCTATTTCATCATTTCTGTGAGTGAAAGCCTTGTCTAGAAATATATGTGTCTATGCTAACATTGTATTTGCTAGGAAAACATGTGTTAGCATGTTAGAAAGCTCTTTGTATCTGAAGCCAAACAGGATGTTTCTGTTTGTCTTTCTCAGAATTCTCCACCTCTTCACTTTTTTTAATTTCCTTTTTTTCTCTACATTTCTTTTCCCCTCATAGTTACACAACCTTTTTTTATTTTCTTTTCTGACTACCTTGTATGTAAGCATGAGTTTTGTGCCAGAATTTGTGAAAATGTGGCACAGCAGGCAGATTTTTACCTCCATTTGCTTGATTCTTGCATGGTATGCATGCTTTACAGGCAAATTTTACAGAATTGCACAGATAAGTATTTTTCTTTTAATATTGCTTTATCTCAAAAGGCATAAATAATTTGCCAGTTCCTATTTAAAGGTGAAATAAGTGATGCACAAAGACTTCTGTACCACGTGATGCACTTGATTCTATACTCCAGTGTCATTCACTTTAACCCAGAACTCATGTCTGGGAGGACAAAAAGCTTACCTGCTTGGATCCTTAAAGCACTATGCACTGAGAACAGACACCCTAGGAAGTGTAGTCTTCCTTGATTATGTCCTATGGTACGTCTTGACAAAACGTGTTGTCTTCCAAAAACTGATCAGCTTCAACACTGGGGAAGAATACAGAAAACCAATTCCTTTTCTAAGTTCCTAGGTGAACCTGGAATCCTTCTGAATTGTTCTCTGAGTTTAGTATGTGTATCACAATAATCTAAGGTAATGATCAGAGGATGAAGACTATGGAATTCAATAGGTTGATTTCTTCATTTAGTGGAGGGAGGATTCATATACCTGTGTAAAACAAAATCTATCATGGCTTGCCTGCAGTTTGGAACATGCGTGACTTAAGCAAGTCCTATCTTAAGGTTATGTGAAGCAGCAACTTAACTTTGTGACTTTTAATATTCTTTTTCACTGCAGTCTGTAGTCTAGGTTGCCATTTTATATAAGGCAGTAGTCTTTTGGAGTATGACAAAGCATCAGCCACAGCAGAACTCCTTGATGAAAGTTTTCCTTAGGACGGGTATTACAGGTTATGTCTGATTTTTTTATAATTGCTGACAATTCTTCAGACTTCACTGGATGAACAATACCATATATCAGTTTCAGAGCAACCTTATTTCTGTTTGAATCCAGACCACCTAACCAAATAAAATACCCTAAGCAAAATACGATGAACTTTCAAGACAGCATACTTAAAAGTCAAGATACAGATACGTAATTTCTTTCCTTCATCTTAAAACAGGGACAAATTATCTACAAAGCAAAATAGCTTGAACTGTTAAACATCCTTTATAAGGTTAAGCATGGTGTATAAGAAACTGTATTTTGTAATGTTGCTCCATCATTGCTTAGAATTACTAGCTTTTGAGAGACCAGAAGCTTCCAAGGATTTCTCTTAATGAGACATTCTCATGCTTAATAAAATATAATCTCTAGATAAATGCAGTGATGGTCCATGTCAGATGCTGTATTCTGGGAGGGCGTGCTATAGCATGTGGTTAAGAATGGAGCTTTGTCGTTGGTTTTGCTTTTGTTGTTGTTGGTTTTTTTCTTCATTTGTTATATATTTTCTAGTTCTGTCCTGCCTAGATATATTCATATACATTTTTTCCAGCTACATATTAGCTGTATATGTAATAAATATGTATACATTTATGATAATAATTTAAAGCAAGATTGCTTGGCATGCCTGGGAAGAAATTGGTCTCAGTACATAGTATGTTACATACTAACAGAGCAGAAAGATTCTTCTTATCTCAAGGAACACTTTTTCTCTTGTGAAATACTCCTGGAATAGGTTTCTTATTACTATCTTGACTTGACAGGCAAACTTCTAAAAGGAAACAAGTATGTGAATATAAGTGTATATGTATTTTCACTATGTTTGTCCTCTCTCTGGGTAAGATGGCATTCTTTTCTTGTCATTGCTGCTTCTTTGCTGCACTTATTCCATGTTTTCACCATTTGATGTCTCTGTTTTGACAGCTGTTTGAGGTTTCCAAATGAAAAACAGGCATTTTCAGCTCCTCATCTGTGTTTGTGGTTTTGATTTCAGATGCTGGATGGAGTTTTCTGTGTTTTAAAAGTGATGCTGAAATCCATTCAGAATGGATGGTAGATTTGGGCAAAAAATGTCATTTCTTTACGATATTATTTCATTCTTACACTACTACACAGTATGATTTGTTGGTGATTTTGTTTTAAAAGTCAGTTTTTTTCTGGCATTTCAGTTGGCAAAACTAGAGCAGTGTCACAGTAAGTCAGGCTTTTTGCAGCAATATGCGGCACTCTATGGTACCTGCAAATCCTGTTACAGTCAGAAGGGATGTAGTGAACTCTGAGTTCACTTCTTCACAGAATCTCATCTCTGCATCACACTCATGATGGAGAAATTTTATCTAGCAATCATGAGATAGAACCTCAGCCATGGAGACCTTGAGATTATGTTCCAGGCACTTCCTTGGCCTGTCTGAGATGAGTCTTTCTGATTTGCCACCAATCTGAGCTCTTCCACATCACTGCTGTTAGCTTCGTCTTCCAGGTCTTCCTCAGTTCTTTGACTTGCCTCCAGTCCCATTGTAGCTTCCTGTAGGCATGACTTAGTTCCTCACAGGAACCACAAGACACATTTGTTGTCCCATCAGAGCCTTAACACACAAACCTCATTGTGTAGTTGCTGGGTCTGTCCATGTCTGTGATGCTAATAGAGTCCCAGTGTGCTCTGTAAACACAGCCTCACATTTTTCTTTCTCAGCTTTGGAAACACTGTTGGCTCCCAAGCTCCCTCACTTTTCTTCCTTGGCTTTTCTTGCTCTCCTAATTCTGTGCTCTATGTTATTACAACCCTGAGAAGGGTGCGAAGCTCCCCACTCCTCTCTCTTAGATATGAGTAATACAGATATGCATATACATCAGGTTTTACTCCTGAAGACAAGACTGGCTTAAAACAGGGTTGGTTATGTTATTTATCTTTAGTTTACCTCTACATGTAAAGCAATAATAGACTGAAAGAAAGCACCAGGCACAGTCTGATTTACAGCTTTCTGCATTACTGAATTTATACAAACACATAATAGAATAACTGCTAAATCAGTGCATGTGTGCCTTGTGGTTTTGCATCTCATGATCATTAATCAAACGTGTTACAGACAAAACAAGAGAAAAAGAGATAGCTATCTGAAATAATGGGATTTTGTTTGAGATTGCAATTTTGCTTAGTTTACAGTTGCCTAATTCAGTAGATTTCAGTGCTTATAAATAATAAGGATGCTTTATATTAACAATATATAATGTATCGTCTTCCTTATTTTCTGGTATTGTTCAGACTTGGGTCTACAGAGTTTGTTAGTACTGGCCACTGTACTCTTGATGTAGATTGTCTAATGCTGGGATCTGTGAGGTTAAAAAAGATTTTTGTCATTGATTCCAATTAGTTACTTACAATTAATTAATTCCACTTAATTCAACAATTCCAATTCTCTCTTATTTTTTGTAAACTACTTTCAGTTTTATATCTTAGGGAGTGATTCACATTTCTGCAAAAAAGACAAACATATGAAATCCAGCTGACATCCTTAAGTGCTGTTCAGCTATGAGAATAGTGTCAGGAGTGACACCAGTAAAGAATGTTAATACTGCGATAAAAAGGAGACTGCTGAATTTTGGGATTCAGAGAAAGGCCTCCACTAGGCGGCTCTCAAGTCTTCAGAACTGAAAGGCAAACTTCACTGAAGGACACCGTTTCCAATCTCTGATTGGGATAAAGCGTAACATAAGGAAGTATGGTTCAGATGGTCCAAAATGATAGAGAGGCACACAAATGGAAAGCTCTTAGTAAGCCAGCTGCTAGCACGCTTTAGCAATCTGTTGCTGCAGTGACAAGCTCACAAGCATTAGGGGTCTGTGCCTTCCAAAATGGTGGAATAAGCAAAAGCTTGGGATGTCCAGTACCTGCAGGAAAAAACTAATCATCTCCTGAGGACTGGCTTTAAAAACAAAAACACAAATGCAAAATGAATCCCCTTTTTATTTGTACTGATTCACAGTTGGAGCTAGTTAAAATATAGAATGATAGAATGGTTTGGGTTGGAAGGTCAGAGCTTAAGAGCATTGAAAAGAACAGAAAGACCAACTCACACATCTTACAGATAAGGTTACTGGTTATGCACCTGAGCATGCAGTTTAGGACTTCCACAACAGCATGATATTGCTTACTCAAGGGGGCCTACAAGAAAGTTGGAGAGGAGTTTTTACAAGAGTGAGTAGTGGTAAAACGAAGGGTAATGGCTTTAACTGAAAAGGGTAGATTTAGAGTAGACATCAGGCAGAAGTTCTTCCCCTGTGAGGGTGCTGAGGCGCTGGCACAGGTTGCCCAGAGAAGCTGTGGCTGCCCCATCCCTGGCAGTGTTCAAGGCCAGGACGGATGGGGCTTGGAGCAACCTGGTCTAGTGGAAAGTGACCCTGCCTGGGGAACTAGATTATCTTTAAGGTCCCTTCCAATCAAAATCACTCTATGATTCTGTATTTCTATGATTCTATGATTCTGTGACTCTATGATGAGGTTGATTCGACTTCCATAAAAAGTTCAAAGCATATCTGGAGGGTGAGAGCATCTGTTTCATTAAGTTTACTGAACTGCAGTCACTTTCTAGGCAAATAGAATAATAAGTAAAGGGTGAATTGATAAATGGAAACATGCAGAGACACAAGGGACAAGGGATAACAGACTTGTGTTTTTCTGAATTTTCATTTTTCTTTTTTTTTTTTTTGTTTTCCCTATATTTTACTTAATTTGAATTATTAAACTGTTCTTGTCTTGACCCGTGAGTTTTATATTCTTCTGATTCTCCTCCCCATCTCACCCAGTTGTGAGGACAAGGCAGGGGGTGAGTGAGTGAGTGGCTGTGTGCTACTGACTTGATGGCTAGGTTTAAATGACGACACGTTGATTAAATCCTTTCTTAAATACTTTTCTATGCAAAATCACTTTCTACCCCATGTATATGAGTGAAGCAAGAGCTAGGTGCCTGTGACTGCAGAGACAGGAATTAGTGCATATGGAGCCAGCAAAAGGAATCAGGACAAGGTGGAAAGCTGGAGAAAGTAAGGACCAGTCTCAGGAGTTGGAGGGGCCACAGATCTTGGGAGCATCTTGACTGAACCCGCAGCCAAAGCCCCAACCAAAGCCCTGGTCAAATCCCACCAAATCTTCCCCTGAGACAGGATCCTGTGGAACTCCCCCTTGCGCAGCTCGTGTTCCGTCCACACGGTGGCGCTGGCGGTGCAGGGGCGGGAAGCGGGTCCTGAGCCCATGGGGTACGTGACCATGGTTGGTCGTGGGTCAGACTGGACCATGGTGTGAAGGAGACCTCGGGGCAGCCATTCTGAGCCGCTGCTCCTCAGAGCAGAGCTCCTGCAGCCGGGGGCTCTCCCTGGGGTCAGGAGCTCCTCGAGGTGAGAGCCCTCCTTGTGGAGGTGAGTGATGGCGCACCTTGGGTCATTGGACATCGGCGGTCAGAGCCAGCAGTGTAGTGGTGAGTCCATGTGATACCCCGAACCTGTAGTTGGTGTTGGTGGAGCTTTAGTTGAGTTTGAACAATAAATTTTGTTTAGCCTCAGTTTACTGGTTCAGCAACATTTAAATTGGTGTAGTCAGCAGGATGTCTATGAAGGAATTGTTAAGGAGGCTCGGATGCATCCCTTCACCCCAGGTGCACGATGGGCAAAAGAGAAGTGGTTTGGCTGTTCTAAAGAGAATGTGTATGGTGGAGGTGGTAAAAAAAGCATGTGCACCATCTTGGCCGTGTGCCTCGTATGGGCACAGGACTATATTGCGATGAATGATTTGGAGAAGCAGTTGCAGATGGGCTGTTTAAAATAGGAACTGAAAGGAGAAAGAGAGTGAACATGTTTATTGGAACAAAGAATCGAAATTATGCTGGCAGGAGCAAAAAAACACCAAACCCCAGTATTGCCAAATTCAGAAGTTGTTTGTGAGCTCAGACCTGGAGGACTGGGACAGGGATATCTGAGGAGATTGTAAAGAGAGTAGTTCTGAAGAGGTGGAGGAGGCAAATGTGCACAGGATTTGATCTGGACACAGGTCACAGAATAGCCGGACGTAAAAACCAACCACCTGTAATTAGTTTGAATGTTTGTTTGTTTGTTGTAAAACTCAGAATTGGATGTTCTGTCCATCCATTTGCTGTACCTTGAAGCTTAGATTTGTATAACCCTGAAACTAAACAAACTTTGAATTGTACAATTCAGTATAAACTTTTTTCCTCTTTTGTCTTGTTTTATAGTGTGAAATCTGCTCATGAATATTCTCACTAAAATTTGGTTTGTTTGATAGTTCATGTTCATTAAACCCATTCACAAGACTACAGTAGTCAAAAGTCATTGTTTTAAACTCAGAGTGTTTACAGGAAATGGTGGTGACAGTTGCCCGGCTCAGTTCAATTGACAATGCTAATTGTGGTTTTGTGGTTATATTTTGCTTTGAAACAGGTATTTTAGGTGTGATGCATGACTTCTGTTTACTAAATATCATATTAAAGCTTACCAGGGCAAAAATGTGAAAAGATATTTTTTAAAATTTTAAATGCCTATAATGAGACATTGGGATTTTTTGGTTAGGTGGTTGTTTTTCTTTTTTTTTGGGAGGGGGAGGGTAAGCAATAGTATAGACTGATACTACAACATTTCATGTTATTTCAGTGTTGTTTCATTTACTGTTGCACTGAAGAGATGGATTCATAACCTGTCTATCTAAATGTTGCAAAGAAGAGAGAAGGGATCTGTATATACTTGGGAAAGCTGTGAAAGCTTATTAAGTAGCTTTGCTTTTGAGATGAGTAAATGTCACTAACTGGTGGAAAAAACTGTTTTTACTGATGATGAATAATATATACTTTCGTAGTTCATTGGCAGACATAAAGAGAGTTTGTAACAGGGTGCTGTGCTCTGAGACTAAAGCAGTGAATTCAAGACTTTTCAGTTTTATTTTTTAAAACTAAAACTCAGACCCTACATTAAATTTCCAAGTGATCACTGATGACATGTTCAGAGATTTTGGTGATAGTTACGGTACTTGAGGAAACTTGAACTGAATAGGATGGAGTTGTGCTAGCAACTGTCTAATTAAATCTATCCAAATCCTAAAAGATAGGAAAATATCTATGAACTGGGGGAACTAGGACAGAAAAGGCCCTGAAGGGGCATGTGGAACTTGATGAGGGTTATTGAAATTTGTTTTGCTGTATTTTTCACATTACCAATACAGGAAAAGAGGCAAGTCCAAACTCAGGAGTCATATTAATATATATCTTTAAAAGATCAGATTATGATTAAAGAAGAAACTATTTGTGATCATCTTTCTTGCTATTTATATCTGCTTATTATCAGCTGAATCCTGGTCTCAAGGCAAGCCTCATTAAGAGCCTGGTCTCAGATTTCTACATGGGAGTCTCTGAGATTTCTACCTTATAGAAAAGTTGGTTGAATTTTTACACTGTTCAAGCATACTTCTCTGAATGAATTCAAAATTAAGAATCGTATCCATGAATTGAGCCAAAGAGACATACTCTGACTTTAAATGGAGATCCACAGGTATTAGGTTTCTGTTTCACTCTAATCCTGTATGAAAGATATGTTTCATCAATCTTTTTTATTTCTGCTAACCTATTTATGACCTCCGTGATGCCTGCCAGAGAGTCTAAACAAAATAAACTGCCAGTAATTGTGGTGCAAAGCAGGGAGATCTGAGCTACTAAGTACAGAATAAGCACATAATAGGGGAGCTTTTTTTTTTTTTTTAATGCACATCAGTACGAGCATTAGTTCAGAGAAATCTCCTGACAAACAAGCTCCAGGTCAGGAGATAGCTTATCGGCTGGACTTGCAGAGCAGTCAGCTGTGCAACTTTGAAAACTGATGTTTTTCAAAGCCCCATCATATCAAGATACCTTCATATATCCTTTTATTGTGGGCTTTGCATTATGCTGCACCCAATCTCTGAAATTTAACAAAAAATCAGACATTCACAAAAGTCTGCAGGTTAGAAATAGTATCTTCCAAACCAACAGAGGGTGAACTCTAAGCATGACACATATGCAAGAAATGGATTTTGAGGACTTTATTCTGTTTCTAAGGTTAGAGCTATCACATTTGAAAGGCAGTGTATCAGATGTGGTGGTCCTAGTGCTGGTTCAGTTTATGATGAATAATAAAGCTCATGCACTATGCTGATTGAAAAGGACATAAACATGTTAAGCTGTTATGAATAATAGATAAGCATTTCTTTAATTATTCTTTAGAAGTCAGCCCATTGTTTAGCAGTACTGTCACTCTTATACTGAATCCATTCCTCAAGCTTTGTTGTATCACCAAAATTAATTATCTCCATCCAGAAAAAAGGTGACATATTTTTGTGCACAGCAGAGAACATACTGCAGAATTATATCAAGTGGATTTGATCTATTCCCTTTGACCTGTCAGGGCTCAGTGCTCACTGAATATGTATGGTTTGAAATGTGAGTTTCTGCTGAGGACAATTCAGTCTTGTCATATAAATATGCAACCCATAGAGTCTTTTCTTAGGAAGAAAAACAACACGTGTCTGAAAAGGAAAACCGAAAAGGACTAAATCCATTCAGTAAGACATAATGCGTGGTAAAATTTTCCATCTCTCTAGCCCTCACTTGACCAATCAAAAACTTTCTATTAAGTGAATAAAACAGAAATTCACTGCCACCATCGTGGCCTTTGACTGGGTCATAGGAAAAAATAAAAGCTGTTCTGCCCTGCAAGCTCTCCAGCCTGGCTCTGTTTGTTTCTCTGAGTAGATAGGGCATGATTAACTCGTCCATATGTTCAAACATAAAATTCCTTCTGTGGTTCTCTGCAACAGAGGACAAGCAGCATCTGTACACAGGGGATATCTTTTCTGCACTTGAATCGGTATAGTCTTCCAATGGGACATATTTATTCCTGACACTTGGGAGCTAGCATACTGCTTCATCTTTAAGGCCTGCTGGTATAATAACAAGATAGTCCCTTTCTGCACATGATATTTGAGTATTGCATCCAAATCCTCTACCACAAACTCACTTCTGAGTGCACTTCTGTGCATTTCTACCTCTCACAGAAAGATTGTGCAGTCTCCGTAGAATTGTCGTTGTACTGGGCCATGAACACAGTGGGGTGAGTTTTGAGAATAGTCTGGGATGATAAGCAGTCAGTGCAGTCATTCTTACATGCTGTGCTGCCATGGCGGAGTTAGGCAGAGAATTTGTGTGTCTTCCTGTGGGCTGTGTTAGTGTTATCATGAGCCAGCAGTGTGTGCTCACAGCCCAGAAAGCCAGCTGTATCCTGGGCTGCATCAAAAAAGCGTGACCAGCAGGTCAAAGGAGTGATCCTGCCCCTCTACTCTGCTCTTGTGAGACCTCACTCGGAGTATTGTGCACAGTTCTGGTGTCCTCAACATAAGAAGGACATGGAGCTGTTGAAGCAAATCCAGAGGAGGGCCACGGGGATGATCAGGGGGCTGGAACACCTCCCCTGTGAAGACAGGCTGAGAAAGTTGGGGCTGTTCAGCCTGGAGAAGAGAAGCTGCGTAGAGACCTCATAGCAGCCTTCCAGTATCTGAAGGGGGCCTATAAAGATGCTGGAGAGAGACTCTTCATTAGGAACTGTAGTGGTACGAAAAGGGGTAACGGGTTCAAACTTAAACAGGGGAAGTTTAGGTTAGATACAAGGAAGTAGTTCTTTACTGTGAGGATGCTGAGGCGCTGGAATGGATTGCCCAAGGAAGTTGTGAATGCTCCATCCCTGGCGGTGTTCAAGGACAGGTTGGATAGAGCCTTGGGTGACATGGTTTAGTGTGAGATGTCCCTGCCCGATGCAGAGGAGTTGGAACTAGATGATCTTAAGGTCTGTTCTTTTAGATCCTTTGACAATAGTATCTGTATATGTCTAGCTGAAAGGTGATTTAAAAAGATGTTACTGCCTGGGGTAGCATAATTATAAGTGACAAATTAGACTTGGCCACTAGCTTCTTTTGTGCTACTTTCTATACTTTTCTATCTACAACTATTATACAGACAGGAGGCAACTTGGACCAACTAGAAAGTGATGTTAGTATAACAATTGTTGCTTTGCAAACCTGTTGGAAGCCAATGAGCTCTTCTTTCTAGTGCTAAGGACTTCTAAAACCATCTCTATTTGACATTTTTGGCTCAAGTATCACGTGGGTGAATGTGATATAACACATATGGAGAAATACACAGGATAAGCTTTAGCTCTTTATTAAACTTTTACAGAAAAGATTTGTTCGTGCATAGTCTTACAAACAAAGAAAACACTAGAGAATTAAGATGAATTAAAAAAATAGTAATGCAGAAAGATCTGGCAGCCTGGATAATGCATTATATCTTTACCATATTACAGGCCCAAAGCTGCAAACACACTGCTTTTTGTGGAGAAACAGATGCTGCCACTGGAAAATGTCTCAGTTTGACATCTATGGCCAGATGGTCAAACCTGTGCCCTCTGCATATTGTAAGGCACGCAGATAATTCTGCAAATTGTAGAAAAATAGGAATATGATTCAGTGATTGTCAGCAGTTAGACAGGATTACAGCAAATTCTTGCATGCACAGCCAATGGACATCAAGTTGTTGGTGATTGTTTATGCCGCATGTGTGACCTAATTGTGAGATCTAAGCTTTGGCCCGCAATGGCCCTGACTTTCAGCACTTCTTTCAGTTTAGGATGGGAAGGTACTTGTCTCAGGAGGGTGTAACAGATACTGGACCACTAGTATCACGGCCTTGCAGTTGCTACTGGTAATAGATTTCATTGTTTCTCTTTTGTTCTGCTCCAGTGTTCGAAGAGGCTGAAACCATCCACAAACTAAACTAACCTGTTTGAATGTGAAATGGAAACAGGAACAATTTATGATAGCATGTAGGGGTACAAACAAAAAGCCCTGCCTCTTAAAACCTGTTCACTGCATAGAAACTTGAATTTCTGTTGAGTTCATCATCATTTGTCCTGGCAAACTGTTGTGAAGCCATCAGTGTGTTTAGCATAGTTGCCAAGGTGGTCTGTGTGTTAGGGTATAAACTTGGACACAAATCCAGGCTAGGTAAGAGTATGGATTTTAAATGGGAATATGTATACCTATAAAACTGTCTTGAGCTGGTATGACAGCTGTTATGGGATGGTATGACATCGAAAAAGAGCTCTTGGATAAAACTAGTCGAGTAGGCAGTGGTAATTACGCATCCAACTATATGCTTTGTAACATGGAGAGTGGCTTCAGCTGGATGGTCTGGTAAAAGTGAATTCTCAATAATTTCTTTCTTCTTTAAGTTGCCATTGACTGAAATGAGTTGAAACCAATTTTCCTTTCTCCCTCTGAACTTTACCTGGTTGCTTGGCATTTATTAAGCAGTTGTTATGTTTTTCACAGTTACTGCATTTCAGTCATAAACATGGTAGGTGAAATGCACTTTGGATGAAAGATGCCACAGACCACTGAGTGCTATTATGGGACCTGTTTCCAAAGTAGTTATTGGGAATGCAATTGTACGCTTCAGAGTCTTTTTTACCTACCTAATTACCTAGTGTTCCTGTCTACAAATGGGCTAATAAACTTTAAAAGCTATGTAAGGATTTTATAATGCTAGTGGTACACACAGAACATTCGCCTTTATTCTTACTCCTCAAAAGCTTCACAAGCTGTGCTATCCCAATTACCTGTATTCAATGAACAACATCCCATGAGAAATTTCAAATCCCCTACAATCTAACTGAATGCAGGCAAAATGGAAAATGCACATGATAAAAATCAGTTTGCCCAGGAGGACTTTTGCACAGACTAATTCTTAGAGAATTTTAATTTACTCTGAAACACCTAGGGTGTTTCCTTCAGGTAGCAATTGCCAATTTATGCTCAATGAGAAACACATTATTCACAGCTACCTGATTAGTAAAAGATACTTCTTCCCACTACAGCAGTATCCTTGATACTGTAGAATAGCTGTAGACTACCTTTACCTTTTTTATCCAGACTGTGACATATGGGTGACGTTGGTTGACTAGTTATTCAGAAAATAGGATTCTATATCATAAATGTATGTACATAGACATTGATCTCTGGTTTGAACAGTTCACATACATGTGAATAAAATGTCACAAAGTGGTTTAATATAGAACAGTGTGCAGATAGTTTGTTCTGGATTTAGATCCTTAGGGTAAACAATCCTCACATGGAATTACATTTTTATGTAAGGAACTGTCTTAAGTTAGGAAACATTGCTAAGATGGTAAAGTATTCACTAGAAGTCTATAGAAATGGTGACTAAATTCAGTTTTATTTTCGTGGATTCTATCCTATCAGTATTTTTTCTGGACTAGTCTCCCATTAAGATGTAATTTATTCCTCTCCAACTTCATTTCTCCTTATACCATTGAAATAAGTGGTAATTGTCCCTGGATCTGGTGCTATTTTATAGCTGGTCAGATTTATTTTCCTTTCGGCTTTAGTTCAACCTTTTTAGGTGGTGCAGTTTAGTCAGGACAGCTTTGATGTCTGCAGTGATCCCCTCCTGCAGCTTTTTCCAGTCCTTTAACATCTTGAGAACCAAGTTGAGGAACTTGTGCAAACTTGGTGAGGTTTCCATCATTCATGTACTTTTGTATTCACATAATTTGTTCTAAAAATGATGCAGCTAGAAATGGTATGGGAAAG
>NW_009944820.1:26660-38782 GCF_000696875.1 Nestor notabilis
GAACTATACCATTATACCAATGTATTGACATTGTAAAAGTATCTTTTTTTTATCCAAAAGCAAGTTTTCTTTTTCTGAATAGTGTCCAATACAGAATGATTTTCCAATTGAATTTTAAAAACCTTTCTCAAATGTATGTTTACCTATTTTGGAGTGTCCTGATGCTTCACATGTTCTGGTTTCCTTTTTCTTCCCTTTCGTAGCTGCTTGTACTGTTAACTATATACTCATAAATAAAAAAAACCAGCTCTCTTGCCTGAAGGAAGTTTATTGTGTGTTTGTAAAAGATTGGTTCAGGGAGTTGAATTCCACTGGACCACACATGCTTGCAAGAGCAGCCATAAATTTTGCAATTGCAAGCATGGTAAAATCTTTTATTTATAAGCTAACATACTTTTTATACTGTCAGAAAATAGTGAGCAGAATATACTTCTCGTGCATCTGTCTGAATGTCAGGAATGTCTGCCAGTTTACAATTTTCAAACAAATAGTTTACTGTAATCTCAAACATCAGTCTTCAGTGTGAACTCTAGGGTGCTAAATTAAACAAACGGAATCCTTGTCTTTCTATAAATAGAAGGCAAACATGTTTTGATGAATTAAGTTTAAAAGAACCTTAATTGTATGCAAAATATTCTGGAGAAAACATAAATTGTGGAGGTCTATTTAACTACAACTGGCAAACAGAGGGAGCTGGACAGATTGTGGCTTTTAATTCTGATCACTGCCTATGGGGGCTTAAGAATCTCTGTTCTCCCAAAACTGATTATAATACATCTGATGCAGCACTGACATCTCAGGGATTTCTGAAAGATGTGAATTTTTCAGTAAAATTGGAACAAAAAGGACTAAGTTTGGACATAGGTCTGTATTCTGTCGTTTTTTAACTCCATCTGCTTGGCCTGTGCATATACATATGTATATGTACGCTAATTAACTTGCAAGGAGGCTTTCTGTGTTTGAAAGCTTGTTTGGTTTTTTTCCCAGTTGTATCACTTAATCTGATAAAAAGTATTATGTCTCCAATAAATCCTGCTTGACTTATATCCTTAGGCTATTGTAGCTGCAGCAATGTTAGCTAATTTGCCAGCTTTTGCACAAATATTACAGCAGGGTAGTGGAGCAGTGTAAAGTAAGGTAGGCAGAATTTGACACATTAGGTGATCAACTACAAGTTTGTATTTAGATTATTTTTAGTTTGGCTTCTGTAAAGAGTTGAAAGCCAGGACAGAGCAGGAATAGCTGTGGAAGCTGCACAGCAGAAGTGATGAGTAGGAAGGCTACTTGTCTATTTCTTAGCAAACAAATGTGAAATTTTGAAATTTGATTTTACATTCTGAACAAGAAACAATCAAATTCTAAAGAGCTGTCTCTTCACAGCATTCTGCATTGAGTAGTTTTCAAACTATTTAACTAATGGAGTAGGAAATGTTTCTGGAATGCTTAATCTGAATAATAAGTAAGCAGAATAATTTACTACTCACTCTTTGCTAAAACAGTCTCAGCTATTTGAGTTAAAAGCTACATTCTATTGCTGTTCAGTGAAGGCTGTATTATGTGATGTTTTGACAATAAGAATTACCAGCAGGAAATTCAAAAGACATTAAATAACTCCATTTTTATATTACATGCAATTCATTGTTTTACTAATAGTCTTTATGGTGAAATAACATAGAAATCCATACAGGTATTAGACATATTGTCCCTGAACACAAAGACAGAATGAAATTTAATTGCTTGCTTTCAATATAACAATATTTATAATGTTAATTCATTACTGGCTGAAGGGAAGGATATAAAATCTTGTCAAAGATTTTTATATAACATGAATTTAAACGTAGATAACATCACGGTATGGAATCAGTGATACAATAACCGAACAGTGATGGGCTTTGACGGGGATGTTTTTCAGATGTATAGAAGTGCAGTAATTTTTTGCACTCTTTTTAGACCTTTTGTTTTTTCTTTAATTTGTTATTGGGGAAGGAGGATAAATGATGCAGGAATCAGAAAGCAGACACAGCTCTGAAACAACTGAACAAGATAAAAAATATTGTGGGTTTTTTGGTTTGTTTGGGTTTTTTTTTTCCTCAGGGCTGAATGCCTAATTGCTTTTCTTTATTATGGCTTTGTTTTGGTGTTGCTGTACAGTTGATTATCACAACAATCTTTATGCCATCCACCACTGTGACCTATCTTTTCTAATTGTGGAATTGGACCTTGTTCTGGGCTCTAGGCATGGGCTCCACCATGACCTTCTGAGTCTGAGTGCTTATTCAGGAACTGCCACTACATGTTCTGTTCAGCCTCATCTGCTACCTTACCTCCTTTGAGACAGAGCTGAGGAGCCAAGTTGGACTGCCCTATGGGCTTTTTTGATTGCCAGTTGGATCAAAGTATTTCGACATATAAATTTAGATTACTGTATGAACGTCCTTATGCCATTGAGCCAGGAAGAATTGTCACTTTCTTCATTGCTTTTTTACAATTTTACCACAAATCTCCAATCTATTTCCTCTTTTCTTTCATTACTCAGGGAATGATGTAGACAATTTAGAGTGAATATCCATCATGGGATAGACCTTGATGATCTTTTACCTCTCAGATGTCCTTCAAACTACTTTGAACAAAAATAAACACTGGAATTTTCTGTCCTGAGTGCTTTGGACGTGATTGGTCACCAACTACCTCAAATGGGTATTTTGTCATTTAGCTTCTTCAGGTCAGGAGGATAAAAAATGGATACTGTCAGTTGAAAGCACTCTAAATAGCTTAACAACCATATCCTTAGCAGTATCTTTTACTCTTCATTTTGCCTTCATTCCAAAATTTACTTTATCTTTATAATTTGTTGACTACTTCTTCAGATTTGCAGTCTCAGAAGATGAAGGTGCCTTCCTGTACTCAGAACAGCTCCCACAGATCTGTCTGAAAAAGCATTTTAGAAATGCATCACCATAAATCATTAAATATTTGCACTGGGGTGGGGGAGGGGCCATGTGTACGTAACCACCCATTAAGTGAATGATGCTTCTTTTCAGTGTCTGGCCTGGAAAAGATACGAGTATACTGATGCTTTTAAGTGGAGCACTGATCTTTGGTTTCTATTCTTTTCCCTGTGATATACGCAAATATAACCCATTCCTTCAGAAGGTGAATGCATAATAATGTGGTTAAAAGTAGTTAATATCAGAACATGCTATTTTCTCAGACTCTTACATGGTATTTAATAACCACAATGTTCTGAATGTAAGTGCATTAATGTGTCTTTCTGTTCATAGCCAGGGATCTTTAAATACTTTATGAACATTAATTGTGAACAAATGCAATAATGCATGTAGGCAAAGAAATTTTAGCGTTAATTCATCTTTTTTGGAGTTTGAAAGTCCTTTAATTTTTTCACAAGCATATGGAGGTATTAGGAGCAAATTCTAGTGACTGAGATATTGATTAAAATCTATGAGGACACAAATCGCCTTGGTTTTTAACTTGAAAGTTGGTGCCCAAGACTTAACTCTCAAATCCCATTTTAACAATGAGGCTATAAAAACTGAATTCCTAATTTAAGACATTTTGTCAAAGATCCAGAGTTCAAATAATAAAATTTTATAATTGTATATTCTTAGATTCTAGTAGTATACTTCCTTGCCAGAAAGACAGAGCACTTAAGTGGCCTTCTTCAAGTACTTCAAAATTACAGGAATTAATGCTGCAGCTCATGACAGAAACTGCTTTTGAGAGTTTGAAAGTGTTCTGGAAGCTATCTTGAGCAAGACTTTCCCATTGTAAGCTCTACATTTTTGGACGCTTGCAATGCACAATCTCAGCACTGTTCTCTCAGGTCCTATGGAATATTGCAGAGGAATTTTCTGTGTGATTTTTATCCTAAGCTGATAACTTACCTTGGTCATACACTGAATAGAAATGGCTCTTTTTTAGTTGAAACTATAAAATGGGATGACTCACAGGTGTACCTGCTTGAGCAGACATATGCATACACTAACAGATGGTTGCTTGGTAGTGGTCTGTGTGAGCATACAGGGTCATCCAAATCATCTTGTGCCAAAGTGCTAAGGCCTCATATAATGGTGCAGAGGGTTTTTGACTCACTTATTCTGACCACTCAGCATTTTTCTCTATACAAAGATAATAGACCTGGCATGGCTTTCTGAAGAAAAAGGGATCAGGATGGTAGAGATAGGAAATCCTTGAGAGATGGCTAGAATCAGTGAAGCTTGAAGAATATGATTTCTTTGTTTGCTTCATATTTGAAGAATATGGTTTCTTTGTTTGAACGAGTATTTAGCACAGGCACTAAAAAGGCACTCTGTACAAAATCAAGTATGTGAGCATTTGTTCAGTACAAGTTGGGAGTTGCACTAATTTACATATGAAACCATGAAAGGGTTGCATCAAGCACAGAAAGACATTTGGATGAAAATCATCTAAAATGGATACTGTGTGCTAGAACAAAAGAGACAGCAGCAGCAGAGTGTGCTACAGGTACATTGTCTGCACCAATCCTAGTGCCTTTATGATTTGTATACTCTACTAGAGGAGTGAGTGATTGCTTCTGTGTATGACCACATGTGTTATTTGAAGATCATTAATCAAATTTCCCAAGGCAAAAGAAACATTAAGCAATTAGTTGAGATATAATACTAGTGTCGTAAGAGGGTTCTGACTACACCAATTAATCAAACCAAGTTGGAAAAATTTTTTCGAGGAGCTCTGAAGCACTTTCTCATATATTTCAGAGAAAGGAGCTGTGAGTATTGCAGAGGAGATCTGAACTATTCAAGACACCCATTTTGCACTAATGCCCACTGCTTGTATGGATTTGTGTTACAAAGTCATGGTGAAATCAAGATTTTCTTTTATACTAACAAAGGTCTTTGTAATAAGCTGCAGTTTTGTGAGAGAAGGGAACATGTCTTTTTCTCTACTGAAATAGAATAAAAATTATTTGAATTTTGAAAGTGAAGGCAGAATGCTGTTTTAGTTATTCATTGGGGGGGACTATGGAAAGAATACACAGTTAGGAAGAGCTATATCAATGGTTATGCTCATATTTTTAATGTTTAATGCAACGGCATCTAGGATCTGTATGTTGAAAGCACTTTCTTGTGGACACCATACACTTTCTGATGAAGGAAATGCTCCTGTGTCACTAGCAGATTTTAAAACTGCAGAAGATTCTGAAAAGGTAAAAATGGGACAATAGTAGAGCAGTATCTAAAAAGATTACTGTCTTGAAGGACCAGTCTTTCTTGGATTCCTCTGCTGCATGGCAATAAGAAGAAAGACGTTGTATGATGAGAATCTGTTCCCACCTTACCATATTATAAGGATGTTAACTTCAAGAGAAGGGAGGCATGTAGCCACTGCCACATCTTCCTGGCAGTCCTGCAAGGGGGAAAAGGGTTCTTTGCTGTTAGATAGCCTGTGGGAACTTTCCCTTATGTACTGATAATTGAGCAACTCATGGTAACAGTTCCTTGAAAATTTAGCCTCAGTGATTCAGGAGGATGCTGCATGCTGTCTTATGATGGGCACAGTCAGACTTTTTGAAGGCCGAAGTGATAGGTTCTTAGGGTTGATAGGAGCATGATAGCAACCTTCATCTGGTGCTGAAGGTAACAAGGACAGTTCTGTTACTTATTTTTTGTTTAAAAGCTTTCCAAAATACCTCTAATTAGAACTCTTGTTCCTCAGTATGCTGTTTGAAGAGCCTGGAAAAATAAGTTTATGAGAAGCATCCTATGGCCAGTCATGTGGGAAATAGAGTAATTTGAAATAGAAGATCAGATTTTTTTATGACTATTTAACAAAAGTAACTATTAGATATGGTTATAGTTATTTCTAGAACCTCTTTTTCTTTTTTTTTCCCTGAGATCTTTCAGGGAAAAACATAAATACTGATTTTTCTTTGAAAAAGAACGAGAAAGTGCAAAAAAAAAATATATATATGTACAAATATCTGTGATGAAGAAGGTTGTATGGGTTATTGAAAAACTTTTTAAAAATTGCACTGATTTTTGAGTACACATTGAGGTGACATAAGGACATTTCTAGTGCTTATCTGTGTAGCGTATGATTAAAAGATTAGGAAAAATATTAAATTATATTTGGCAATTTTTTTAGGAATCAGTGCCCACAAGATTGTATAATCTACATTACCATCTTATGAAAATGTGAAATCATTAACGTTTTCAAGCTTAGGGTTGTGAATATTCTGAGTTTTTCTTGAGGGTGTTTCTTTCACACTGGATCTTCTAGGGACTTCTAGATGTGGACTTCAAGAGACTAGAATAACCTGAACGCAACAATGTGTCACTTAGGTTCCAGTGGCAATATAACTATTGGAAGATATTTTATTTTTTAAAAATCTTTGTCTTCTCAGGAGGGATGCCTGGATAGGAATACACTAAAATGAGATTTTAGAGTAGTTTAGCAAGCTAGATTAATAGTTAACAGTAAACTTCCCTGGAAAAAAAAGTAAATCCTATCTGTCCAATTAATTTCTGTGCAGATTAATTTACTTAGAAGTTTAAAAACAAACAGAGAGATTGTTTTGTGTCCATTCATGTAGTTTTGTTTATGCAGAGTAATACATGAACTTCCTGAGATCTTATTTTGGTCTTAAACACCAATAGGCAGACAAGGGAGCTGGTTCTACGGTTATTAAGCACTTGTATATATGCTGCACCCATGTTAAGGCTTGGTACCAGTATTCTCTCTTGAAAGAGAGTTCACTGGGACAGCGACATCACTGTATCTTTTCTAGAAAGTCCATGTCTAAGGGCTGCTCTGGCGGTACAAAAGGAGTTATAAAGCAAGTGTGAATTTTTGTACCTAACTGCAGTGCAACAGGAAAGTACAGAGAAATTATAAAAAAAGAGGAAAATACCTGAATGAAGTACCAAGATGAAATTAGAGGTACAAATATTTGGCAAGAATTTAATATTCTATCTATGTAAAGCTAGTGTAACCAAGAAAACATTAAATAGTAATGTTTGTAGATGACATTCCATCACCATTTTTTCTTCCAGGTTACTGTACTCCAGTATGATTTTTTTTCTTTTCTTTTATATCTTCTTTTCAGCATCTGTTTAAAAGCTGAGCAAACTATGTCTCATGGTTGCTCTGTTACTATTATGAAATAACTTGCTAAAGTGGAGTGATGTTCAAAATGAAAGAGATGATAATCTGGGTTGTGTTTTTGGTGGGTTTTTTTCTGTTTTTTCATAGTAGAATGTAAATCCTATCATAAATAAAAATGATGTGAAGTCAGTTTTGATATGTGTCTAATACTTTGGACACTAATATTCATGAACAGACTCAAACTGTGACCTGGCTATAGCAGGATTGTTAGAGATTGTTAGGATACAATTAAAAAACTCCAGAAATTTTTTATGCAGAAGGAACTGATGCTAACCTTACTCTGTTTAATGTTTAATAGTTTCAGGTTTCCTAGCCTCAAGCAAGTTTTTCTTACATAAGTCATATAATCTTATTGACAAATTCTGTATAAAACTGATGGTTGACAGGAGAGACAATTTTGTGCTCTTTGTTGTTATTAAATAATATTGGGGTTTTTTATAATCTAGGTCTGTATTATTAGAAACTTTGAAACATGCTACTGCCACATTTGAGGAAAGATTATATCATATCACCCAATATATGCAGGTCTGAAATGGGAGAAGACTGCATCAGGATATTGTTGGCAAGGTTATTTTTATCATAGTCTGACATAGCTGTCTATACAACTTACACTGATTATACTTATAAATTGATTTTTTAAAGGTAATGCATGTTGCTTACTTATTATGAAGTAAAATCCTTAATGAAATATATTGAATGAAGCTACAATGTTCATTATTTCACACTGAGGTATTTATTTTTCTCATTTTTAATTAACCTGTATGTCACTGAAATACATTATCTCTACTCTGAATTGACATATATTTCAGGCTAAATGGGCAATGTTTTCATATGCCTAAATAGTTTTATTTTTACCCTTCAAAATGTATACATTATTATTTGATAAAATCAACAATCCTGTAAGTTTTACTGAAGCAAAACCCCAATACATACAGTTATTTCTTTGAAATCCATGGGGTCAAGATATTATTGTGGATATTTATCTTCTGGGGAACTGGCGGGACTGAAGAGGAGGAGAAAGAAGAAAGGGAAAGTCAAATCTGGACTCACCAAAGTTTTCAGCAAAACTTCCATTCACATGACTGGGACCAAAGTTTCACAAAAGTTTCTAGTAACATTATTAATAACTGAATGTTATGCCTTTTTGTACTGTTTCTATTCTAAAACTACTATACCACCTTGATCCTGTGAGCTTCTGCTATCTCTTGTCTTTGATACTCTAATGATTTATGAAACACACTTTAAATTCTCTTCATCAGGGATTGTAGAGCTAAGACTAGCGGTGATGGGTTCAGACTTAGGCAGGGGAAGTTCAGGTTGGGTATAAGGAAGTTCTTTACTGTGAGGGTGTTGAGGCACTGGAACAGGTTGCCCAAAGAAGTAGTAAATACTCCATCCCTGGCAGTGTTCAAGGCCGGGTTGGACAGTCTAGGGTGACATGGTCTAGTGTGAGGCATCCCTGCCTTACAGCAGTGGGGTTGGAACTAAATGATCTTAAGGTCCTTTCTGATCCCAACTATTCTATGATTCTATGATGCTATGATTTAATTCATGTACAGTCAAGATGAATTTATTTATGTGAACTTGTCCCACATATTCGTGTAATATGAGATATTTATGTATTTTAAATGTACACCACTAATACAAGAATGTACATAAACCAAACACAAATTCTGATAGAAGATGACAATTCCTATCCAGAAAAACACAGTCTGAATTTATAAAATAGGATCACATTTTAAAATATATGGTTCGTTCTACTCTTCCATAGGGATGGACTTAGACATATCTGTAAGTGTTTTTTTAGCCAAGACCCAACAGAGTGTTAATTAAATTGTGTAGTTAATAGATGTTCTCATGCTATGACCAAACTGTGGGTCTAAGTGTTTACATGACTGCTTCTTAAGAAAAGCCTAGGTGGCAGAATGTGCCATGGGGCACATCTGTCTACCTATCTTTTGACTGTATGGAGCAAGATTGTTCAGTGTTCATCTGCAAAAGTTTATGATCAGTTTACTAACTCAGAAATATCTGCACTGTTACTTTTGTGGATATATGAAGGAAAGTAAGACTTCAGAAAAGCCTAAAGAAACGCACAGTAGGATAGCAAATTAACTCTGGTGGTGAAATTATTCAGAATAAAAGCTATTTGTGAATTTTGTGTTTAAAGATTGAGACAACCAAGCAAAAATTACTCTACTGCTATTTATTAATCCCTGTTCAGAAAGCCTCTTCTATTATTCTCCAGATATTTTTGTATGGCTCTTTTCAGAGGCTTTACTTCAGCATAAATGGAAACAAACTTTAGTTATGTGAAGTTGCTTTACTTTCATTTTCTGTGATGGCACCATTTACACAATTTATTATATGTTTCTTGTGAATTCACATCCTTCTCAGCGTTGCTACAGTTGAAGTAATTTAGTGAAGTCACTGACACAGAAATTGGTATTTGTGGGGTTTATTGTGCATGCAGACAAACATGTTAGTTCAGAGTGCAGGAGACTGAGATGTGAACAGCCCAAAGCCCACGTTTTCTCTGAAGAGTCCTTCTCTCAGACACAATCATATCAGTCAAATCACTACCAGAATACCGATGCATCTGGCAAGCCAGCTAGTGCATCTTAATGTCTTCCTTTGTCAATAGATGTGAGCTCTTTTTACCCTGTGTACCATGTGCATCCTTTCCAGTAGGAAGAAATATGCTGCAAGAGACATGAATCAGCATAAAATCAAGAATTAGATTTTGATTTTATTATCTTAGTTTAGACACTGTCTTTCTTATGATTTTGGAGTATCATTTTAATCTGACATCTCATCACCTTTCACAGATCTCTGTATGCTTCATAGTCAAATATTAGAGCAGGAAACACATCAGGGCTTTTTCTGGGAAAAGGATGTGCTCTGTTATGGGAAATGTCTTAATACTCTTTGATATCTAGTCTTGATAAGGTTGTAGATTATTTTGGAGTAAATGAGGTTTCACTTGGATTAATCTCTTCTGTCATATAGCCCTTTATCATGATGACTTCTAGTTGACTTTTGCTTTTTTTTAGCCTTTATGTGACTCAGAATGAAGAAGCTGAGATTCCATCAGCCCTTTCACTTTCTCAAGCAGGAGTCCCTTTTGTTCCCCACTGCTCTTCTTAAGCACAGCACTGTGCCTGTGCCTTGTAAGGGAGCACATCAGTGTCTACAAGAAAATTCCCGAGATGAGGGAACTATGAAGTCGCTCTTGATAGTCTGTCACTGGAGAAAAAGGAAGCATCAACAGCCTATGATTTGTCACAAAACAAGAAATAATCTTTATTAGATAGAGGCTTGTTGTTATGGTGATATTATCGTCCCACTTTATGCAGAAAACTGAACAGGATCATAAACCAGCAACTACAAGACATGCCATAATGAAAGAATTGGGTAAGAAATAGTCTTTCAGGATGTGATTGTTGGCAGCTTTCCCAGGAAACTTCTAACCCCGAGATGCCTGATTCACCTAATTCCTTGATGCAGTCCACTTAGCACAACAATAATTGGCTGCTTCCTGAATGGGGATCTTGACATCTAGACTATTCACAAATCCTGAATGCACCGTATTGAGCTGAGAGTTTCTTTTCTCTACCTGTCCCATCAAATTTATCCTACAGGCCCTTCGGGCTCTGATTATGATACTGAAATCTTTAAAAATGTTCAGAAGTTTGTGAATGATGTGATCATACTGTGTATATGAAGTGTGTAGTATATGCAGCACGTAGTATATGCAGCACGTAGTATATGCAGAAAGATGGTTTCAGAATGGAAGATTTTGAAGTTGGTGCTTTTGGAAAGCTCATCAGAACAGTAAAATGCAAGAGTGGCTTTTAAAAAAAGATGCAAGATTAGGGCTGCTGTGAATACGGAAAAGTCTTTTGTGGTGCAAGACAAACTTTGTTAGTCTTTTTTATTTTTAACCTCATTTAATGAGCAAAGAAAAAGCTTAATTAAAACTAACAGCAAGATTTAACTGAGGAGAGTAAAATTTAACTGTAAGATAAATAACATCAGTAGGTTGCTTGGGTATTTATGAAGGCAAAATTTAGGAACTGTTGTATATTATAGGTTGCAGGTAGATTACCAGCTGTTATGCTGAAGTGCTGCACATTAGGCACCCCAATTTCTGTGCTGATACTGTGCAGAACATTTCCTTCACATAGAAAGAAAGAATAATCCAGTGACTGGAATTCTGGACAAGAACTTGAGAATGCTGCCACTGACCTCTTGAGGGAATTGAACAATTCTGGGAGACTTCTGATCAGCTGCATATACAGTACTCTAATATTTTAACACTTCACATTGTCTTTCAGTCACAGTTGTTTTGATGCTTTTAGCCAACTACTGTTTCTTCATTTTGTTAAAAAGTACTGTAATAAAACTTCTAGGGCTAGCAGAGAAGGACTTGGGGGTATTGGTTGATGAGAAACTTAACATGAGCAGGCAGTGTGCGCTCGCAGCCCAGAAAGCCAACCGTATCCTGGGCTGCATCAAAAGAAGCATGACCAGCTGGTCAAAGGAGGTGATCCTGCCCCTCTACTCTGCTCTTCTGAGACCTCACCTGGAGTATTGTGTAGAGTTCTGCTGTCCTCAACATAAAATACAAGTCTGGTGTCCTCAGCATAAGAAGGACATGGAGCTGTTGGAGCAAGTCCAGAGGAGGACCACGGAGATGAGCAAGTCCAGAGGAGGACCACGGAGATGATCAGGGAGCTGGAGCACTTCCCCTGTGAAGATAGGCTGAGAAAGTTGGGGCTGTTCAGCCTGGAGAAGAGAAGTTTTGTGGAGACCCCATAGCAGCCTTCCAGTATCTGAAGGGGGCCTATAAAGATGCTGGAGAGAGACTCTTCATTAGGAACTGTACTGGTAGGACAAGGGGTAATGGCTTTAAACTTAAACAGGGGAAGTTTAGGTTAGATATAAGAAAGAAGTTC
>NW_009944820.1:38907-41396 GCF_000696875.1 Nestor notabilis
GGGGGGTTGGAACTAGATGATCTTAAGGTCCTTTCCAACTCCAATTATTCTACGAGTCTGTGGGGAAGTGGAGTAAGAGAACTGCTGTGCTGTCATTTTCCCTTGCCTGATCCTTCATCCTGAGGTGAATATTTCAAATGAAATGATTAGGCCACTTGAGCCCAAAACTAACTAGAACAGTTGGTTCCCATGCAACTGCTATTTCATGTTAGCAAATATATTCAGATTCCACAATGCTTAAATATGTATAGAATACCTGGTCGTGGTGTGCAAGGTTCAGGTTATTTTTCTACAAAGAACTAATTTTTCATTTCAAGAACATTCAGGATATATTGATTCTAGTAAATTAAATATTGCCAGAGAACATTGGCATGTATCAGAGCTTCATTGTCTGTATTGTCACACTCTTAAAAAGGTGTCCTGCTTCATTTTGGCCTGAGGTTACTTCCACTTTCACAAACGAGCTAGGCATGCTTCAGGTGTCAGCATTGGTCAGGGAACTTTCCTGATATGCAGTCCGAGTTCAGCCTGTTTTGGTGGGGAAGAAAGTTTAATAATGTGGACATGAGCCATTCCATGCCAGCTGGACTGAGGGACAAGAAACAGGCTTGTGCATATTAATTTACTACCCTAGCCAAGACCTACTTCTAGAAAAAAGAGGTTTGTGTGTTTTGTTTTGTTTTTGTAAAATTAATTGCAATGGAATTCAGTTTCAAATTTTTATTCCAAAATGAAAAGTCAATGCCCTTTGTTTAAAAATGCCAAAACAAAATGTTTCAACATTAATACACAACAGCTATTTCTTCTTTGCTGAAATGACTCAAAAAAATTTGTGTGAAAACAAAAACTCTTCTTCTCTGAAATGGTTTGAAAAAAAGTTTTTCCAGTTTTAGTGCTTAATGCTCTTTCGAAATGTTCTCCCATAGCAGTTGGATAGGAATCACGTGCCCATCGCCTAACTGGAGGGCTCTATTTAGAGATGCATGGCAATAATAAATGTATGAAAGAATTGACCTAGACAAGCAGAGATATGCAGGCAAGAAGTACCATATCTGCAGTACAAAACACATAATAGTTTTCTGCTGGTTTAAATGGCAGCTGGTTAGGTAGATAGATGCGTGTATGGTCTTTTTCAATATTCTGAATGTGTAAGAATGTTGTAACCCTCTATTTTTTATTTTTTCTTTTTATAACTTTGACTTTACCATTCAGTGTAATAATAGATGTGGGGGAAATCCTGGATTTTCAAATAAAACAGTTAAAAAGTTCCTTGCAATTTAAGGAATATGTTTTGCAATAAGATTTTTGAAAAAGAATTTACCCATTTTTCCTCCTTCTAATTAAACTGTCTGTGAAAAAATACATTAATTTCAGAAGGGCAAACACTTTTAGTTAATGGATGTACATAGTGAGGTTTATTACATTTATTTTTAAATTTTACAACTTTCACAAACCAATGATAATTTCTCTATTTCACCAGATATTATGATGATAAAAAGTGTTAAAAATGAATTGCTCAAATCTTCTGTGCTAAGATATATGTGTTTGTGGGATATCCACATATTCTTTAACACTCTCTCTTGCTGGTAACAAAAATTGCAAATTATCCAGAACTCACAGTGAAGATATTTGGGATTACAGGTGCTAGTTATGATCTCTGCAAATCGGGCTACTTATGTATTTTCGTATAGCTACACTATGTGAGTGCCTATAATGAGACATATATTCTTTTCTGTCTGTAATTTGCTGTATGGAGTGATTAAAAAAATGAAATTTTTCTATGATTTTCTATAACAATTATCCTTAGTAAAATGACAAATTCAGAGAAATATTGCTGGTCCTATGAAATAATAGACACGTTGCATGGAAGCAGCAGAATCTGTATTACTGAAAAAAATTATGAAAATGACAGAAATAGAGGTTGCATCTAGTTAACCCACTATCTGGGAAGTGCATAATGAAAATAATGCTTAGGTAGGGCACAGGGATACAGTCATTGGGACTGTACTTGTCAGCAATCGATGATGATAACTCATGACTTGAAACACAGCATTAGTATTTACACATATACACAGGTATGTGCAGACATCCAGGTTCTGATGACCCTGCTTTTGTGAAGTCAGAATAAAAAGTCTGTCTTTGCCCAAAAAATGTTTCTTTCTGACAGGTAAGAGTTGACAGAAAGATGGGTAAGGTAAGGTGAAAATCTACTACTTTATATTTTATAATGAAGAACAGCAAACCCTTTTGCTCTTAGAGTTTTAGGATTTTTAGTGAGCCAGATCCTAGAATGTGGCAGAACCTCCATCTCCAGGAAGTGGAGCAGAGTCCTAAATATAGCTCAGTCTGGAAAGTATTTAGATGACACTGGGGTAGGGAATGTTTTATGACGTTTCCATATATAAATAAAAGATGAATGTAATTATCGCTCACCACAGGATATTTCCTTCTATGTGACCCAAATTTACTTTTTTATGGTTTTCAGCAGG
>NW_009944820.1:41427-68407 GCF_000696875.1 Nestor notabilis
ATGCCTTTTGAATACCAAACAGTTTGAATGAACTGCCATAATCAACTCCATAACCTTTTATAACCATCTTTGTGGAGGAAACTTTTCCCTTTGAAATCCATATTGGCTATTCTCTTTCAGGTTATTACTTCAAATATGCTTTGCAACTCTCTTCTAATTAGTGAGTCCATCTTTTTCATAAGCTCCAGACGAACAGTGCTATTTTGATTTCTCCAGGTCAGGATTATATGCACTTTAAAAGCACTGAGGCCTCATCTTTGTACTCGTGAACTCTTTATTTGTGCTTGTGATTTTTCCATGATGACCACCACGACCTCTGAATTCATCCTGGTCTGAATCTTGACCATCAGAATAACTCAGAGCTTGAGGCTTTCATGAAGTTCTTGGGAGTTAGATCTGCTCAATATTTCCAGTGGTCACGCTTACTTTCTTCAAAACTCTAGAATAGGACCAGCAGAGTTTTGAATATTACTAAACTACTTATGTAAATTAATATTTTGCTCCTGTTAATCATTGTCATCAATATTTGCTTAGAATTTAGACCACATTCAAGCCCAATGACTTCTCAGCGAAGTAGCAATTTGAATGAACACAGAGAGGTAATGAGGATATTTTGGGGAGATGTTCTTAAGACTTTTCTATTCTGCAATCCATTAGTTTCAATAAAATTGTCCACCATCACCCTTCTAGAAGTTTCAAACGTGCATTAATGGTATAATGCCTGGAGTAGACACTGCACCAGAAGGGATACTGACTTGTAAAGAGCCTGTCTTCCGATTCAATTGCAAAGCTAGTATCTTTGTTCACTCAGAATTTATCTCTTCCCTACTCAAAACAATAAATATATTTTTCTGGTATTGCCACCTCAGAAAAATGAAGTTATTATGAGGAAGAAATATGAAGGCAAGAGAACTTCATTTTAGGGGACAAAAAAAGTTTTATATTACCAAATAATATATTGAAGACAGAAATAGCAAGTGAAAGCTCAAGCTATCACAGAAAAAATATAGCAAAATATGAATGCTCAAGATATGAGAATTTTGAGATAGTTTTTCCACTTGTAATGGGTTTCTGTGGCAAGGTTTTGGTAGCAGGGGGGCTACAGGAGTGGCTTCTGTGAGAAGCTGCTAGAAACTTCCCGTATGACCAATAGAGCAATTGCCAGTTGGCTCCAAGATGGACTCGCCACAGGCCAAGGCTGAGCCCATAAGCAATGGTGGTAGTGCCTCTGTGATAACATATTTAAGAAGAAGAGAAAGTTTCTGTGCAGGAGCAGACAGAGAGAAAAGAGAGAACATGTAAGAGAAACAATTCAGCAGGCACCAAGGTCTGTGAAGAAGGAGGAGGATGTTCTGCACTGAAGCAGACATTTCCCTGCAGCCCCTGCAGTTGAACAATGTACTACTGCACCAACCCATAATATACAGCCAGAGCGGATGACAAGAAAAAAAAGGAAAAATTTGTCATGGAAAAGACGCATTGTCCCCTCAGTTTTACTCTGAGTTCTTAAAATGTTTGCTGTAACATCAGAATTAAGGACTGAGATTCTTAAGTTGCAGCATGTCAGCTGACCAATTGTAAGAGATAATGTACATGCTTTTAGCCTGTAACACTGAAGGAAATTCAAAGTGATCTATATTACCTCACAGTCCATTAATGCAGTTAACTGAGAATCTGCCATAAATCAGTCTTGCCTCCGACTTCTAACCCAGCTTTGTGTCCTTGGTTAGTCATGAAGTGATTTATGCATTACTCTACACATGGCACAGTATTATAGCCCTTGCTTTTGAGGAGCTTCTGGGATAAAGCAGTAAAAAGCTCAGTGAGGTAAACAGGCAGGAGGCCTAAAGTCATGATAGAAGAGTGGCTGCAAATGATTTGACAAACACTTGTCAAAACAGACCAATGCTTAGCGCTGCTGTTCTAAAAATTGCAGTAAAAGAAAGCTTGAATGAGAGTTTTGAAGGCAAATGGTAGGATTTTTTTTTCATAAATTAAAAAATACACATGTACACTGCTGTTTGAGTGAGAAGAGCAGCCAATATTACACATATAATATTTTATATGATATAACCTAAGCCGTCATTTGCAAGTCACTGTATTCTTTAGCCTGATTATGTATAGGAAGAGTAGCTGGGTGCTGCTGTCCCTGTGTGTGGTTTTTGGAATGCAGTTATTCAGTTTAACAGAAGAAAAACACAGTTTTATGGTGTTTTTTCTTTAAGAAGCAATTTCCATAGAAACATTACTTAGTAAGGGTATGAAGTGCAATGTAGATCTGTCACACTGCTTCAGATTTCCACTAATTGTGGTGCTACAGCAGTAGTCCATTCCTGTGAATAGCACTGTCCATTTAATAATCTCAGTAGTTATGATCTTCAAAAATTCCTCAGGCTATCTGAAAAACAAGTAGAAAATAATTCCTTCTGTAGTGTTGAATAAAAGGGACTTGAACAGGGGAAATTAAAAACCTTTATATAAAGTAGAATCATCATCAAGTGCAGAAAGGGCATTTGCCGCAAAGGTAAAATTTAGAAGTGCTGAAATTTTCAATATGTATCACTCATTGTGTCTCACCAGTACTGCAGTCCCTTGTAGACCGATGAGTAAATAATGGAGTTTTATTTAATCTGTTTTTTGATTACCATGAATTATATTGTATATCTCAGTCATCATAAAAAAAATATTTCTGAGTATCCACTGTGCCTTCATGTTTCCAAGAGAAGGCAGGAGAGTTGTAAGTTGACCCTATTGAACTGAGATGAAAATTCCCTAGTATTTCAACAGAGTAGAAACCAGATCAGGACATGTCTTGTGCTTTCTGTGGCATCCGAAGAGAAACAGGTTATTCAGACCATGACTTGCTGAGACAAACTACGGGAGTGCATATTGCAGAAATTAGCATTGAATAAAATACGTAGGTTGCAAAGTTTTTTGGAGGTGTCCCTCCATAGCACTAGTTTATCTGGAAGCACTTGTAGCCGACAGTGAATTTTAATTTTTTTGATAGAGTAGCACAGTGATTTTATCTTGATTTTAAAAAAATAAAGCTGAATTTTATATTGACACAGGAATTCTCAGTTGAGTGAGATTTTGGCTTAACTTTGGCATGTCAAGTGTTAACAGTTCCACAATCAGTTGTGGTTGCATTCATGGAATGCCACATTATTCATTTCATATGATTTATCCAATTTACCTGTAACATCTCGAGTTATAGTCCTGTCCTGAAAATGCTTGCAATTCTATTTTGTTTCATTAGAACATGTTGACAACTTTGATTTGTTTTGGGGGAAGGGAAGATTTTATTTTTTTTTGACAAATACTTTGTGGACATACTTTCAAGCACTTACACTTCACACTATCATGGCTGAAGATGGAATTTAATGCAGGGGATTCCCACTGTCTTCTTTTATCAGTGGAAAACATTAAATACTTGTAAGCCTATGGCTTTTTAAAAAAGCTGCTGATTCAAAGCTAATTTCTCAACCTGCTCTAGGTTCATATTTCCCATTAACTCTGCTACAGAGATTGCTTTTTCATTTGACTCTGCTTGAACTAACTGTACAGTGCTGGTGAGTAGTACTTTCAGCCTTGTTAGATCTCCATAACTATTTTTGTCTATTGTAGTCTTCATAAAATAACTCAACAGGCCAACCAAAACCTGCTTTCAAAGTCCTTTCCCAAACCTACTTCTTTTGCTCAGGTCTTTATGAAATAATGAAACCCAGCTATATGTAGAACTCCTGAGGGAAAGAAATTCTAATTTGCCGGTTTCATATGAGAAGTATATGTGTATAACATGTATAAGTAATAGTGACAATTCAGTGCTGTGATACTGTGTGCTGGTTTTGGGTGGGTGAAGTTAATTTTCCTTATAGTACCTAATAAGGGGCTGTGTTTTGGATTTGTGCTGGGAACAGTGCTGAATAACTGAGGAATGTTTTCGTTACTGCTGAGCAGTGTTTACACAAAGCCAAGGCCTTTTTGCCTCTCATGCCACCAGTCAGCAGGATGAGGGTGCACAAGGTGCTGAGAGGGGGTACAGCCAGGACAGTTGACCCCAACTGACCCAGGGTATATCCCAAACCACATGGTATCATGCTCAGCATATAAAGCTGGGGGAAGAAGAAGGAAGGGGGAATGCTTGGAGTGATGGTGCTTGTTTTCCCAAGCAGCAGTTACGCATGATAGAGCCCTGCTTTCCTGGACGTGGCTGAACACCTACCTGCCCATGGGAAGCGGTGAATGAATTCCTTGTTTTGCTTGCATGCACAGCTTTTGCATTACCTATTAAACTGCCTTTGTATCAACCCAGGAGTTTTCTCACATCTACCATTCTTTTTGATTCTTTCCTCCATCCCACTTGGGGGCAATGAGTGAGCAGCTGGGTGATGCTTATTTGCCAGCTGGGGTCAAACCACAACACACTGTGATGTCAAAGCAACCAAAAATAGTTTTAGATGAAAAACTACCTAGATTCTTCCTCTTGGATTTTGAACTGAGTGAAGATAATAATGTCTATTTTACAGTGATTTTGATGCTTTTTCAGGAGAGAACCAGTAACCTCTTTAGTCCCATTTGATAAGCAGAGACCCAAGCAGACTATAAGATACAGTGCCATGAACTCTTTTGCAGTTTTCAGTACTTCCTCTAAAAATACATAAAGAATTTCACAGCTCTGGGCATCTGTGTTCTTATGTACTTCCAGCATCCCACTATGATTTCCAGTGCAAGTTAGAATCATGAGTCTGAATTGTGTATCTGAAATGGCATTTGATATGTTTATTTTTAAGTGCAGTAATTCAGTGCACTTCTGCAAGTTTTTGCAAGTTTTCTTCTGCAAGTCTGCAAGTTTCCTCCCCTAATTTAATTCCTCTCCCACATAATGTCTTTAGAGAATAATTTTTCTGTCAACCTTTAAGAGAACTACTACACAACAGTATTAAACTGTAGTCTTCTTTTTATTTTAATAAATTGCAAGTAATGAAGGTATAATTCCTTCCTGCTTCAGCTTTTTTCTTTTTCATCCAATTTATACCAATTGCAAATTTATAGTATTATATTTCTTTATGTCACTTAAGACTGAATTCATGTTAGTGCAATGTCGTAGTCAACTGGTTTTGTATTGTTTTAAAAACAGCTCAGCAAGGACTGAGCTTGTCTGATTTCCCTTCTATTTTTTAAAAAAATTAGGTTTTTCTTTTAATTTTGCCTTCTCATTTGATCTCTCTGTATGTTTAACTTTGGAAAGGTTCATTGCTAATATTGTGAGGTTCAACAGTGCCAGTGCATGCATGAGTGCCAGTATCAGAAGTTCTGATGAATGCGTGCAGTTTGACTGTATCTAGGTTTACATGACTCAGGATAGTGTGTTTCAGTGGGACTGAGTTACAGGGAAGGAGGAAATGGCACTGGGGTTCCTGAGATGCACAATCACAAAAGAGTGGTCAAATGTTCTTTTTGTTGGGTCTAAAGAGTCACTGATTCCTTTTGTGACTGATAGACCTAGGAATAATAATATTGGTGAGTTAAAATACATTAAGAATTCCATTAGTGGGCACATGAAATTATTTACCATTATGGTATGATCTAGCACATCTGATAGGTGCAAAGAATATTTCTAACAACTTGGAAGAAGCTTTTTTCTGTCAGTTACCAATACAGAATTTCTACCACCTGACACATACTACTTAATCTGAACTGGAAGATTAAATCTTTTAAATATTATACTTAAAACATAATGAGGTAAATAAACTGCTATCATATATATAGCATATATCTTGGGATATATTACCAGTGTAGTGTCTTATCTCATATGGTATAAATCTGTCACTGACTTTGCTTTCTTGTACTATTTCTAGCATCAGCTGCAGTTAATATACCTTCCATCACCACTAGATTTCTCCACGTTTATTCACTTCTGTGATAAAAAACACAGTCAGCAGAATTAGAAATAAAATTATTTAAAATTAATGTAAATTTAAAAGTTAGAAAGCTTCTTAACCACTTTCATCCAGAAAGCAGAAATAAATGTCTTCAGTTCTGTTCATCAATGAGTACAGAAATCTAGTCAATAAATCCCTGTTCTAGCTGTTCTCAACACCATCATATATGATTGGATTTTTTTTATTTGTTAAATATATATTATAAAATGAGACAGAAGAGGTTATGCAAGTCAAGTAACTGAAATGTTGTTGGCTGTAAAAATCTTGGCACAGAAACTCCCAAGAATTCAGAGTCAGAGGGGCTATGGCAACAGAGTCTGAACAAACATTTAAGCTGGAAATTCACAGACTTAGGGGGACTAGTAAATAGGTTGAAGGCCGAGGAGTTATACCAGTTGCATAAAAATTACACATGTGCAGCTTAATCTCTCAAATTCTTGATGACTACATCAGACCTTAGAGTATTCATATATCCCTATACCTTCCTTCTGCGCATTGTTTTCCAGCATGCAAAATATTTTCATATTTTTACTCTTATTGCCCAATGAGAAAAGGTGTTCTAAAAGAAAATAAAACTCCCCTAAACAACCACAGAGGTTTGTACTCAAGAGTTTATTTAAACTCAATTTAATGCCAAAGGTGGTATGAAGTAATTGGGAAGAATGCATTAAAGCTCAAACTTGAAATAAACAGAAAAAATTGAATTATTGGAGGCTGCATTTTACTTTCACTGAGAACAACAAAGGGAAAAAGAACAAAATTAAAGGGTTCTGTGAAAAACCAATGAGCATGTGTCTGTGTGAGTTAGTCTCTGCTTATGTACATCCTTTGAGACAACCTGCCTCTGGGCACAAAAACATAGCTGAATTTGTGGCAGGGATGTGAGAAAATATTTTCCATTTAAAAATTCATCAGCAGAAAGTAATAGAACATTATATAATCAGGTAATTTTTAGAAACTATTAGTAACTATTTGCTTTTGATGCTGTCTGAGTTTTGTTTACTGAAGATTTATCAGAAATATGTAGTTCACACTAATTTTCTTCTTTAGTGGTTACAACTAATTTCCCCATTCTTTATATTACATCTCATTGAGGATGAGTAATTCACTTGTAAATATGCTCTTAGTAATGAGTTTTGTTGAAAATTGAGATATCACAGATTAATATTCTGAAATTTTGGATTATGATCTCAGCATTTTCAGAACCTTTAATTTCTTGCCTTTCACAGCGCAACTGTGTTGTTATCTCCGTTCTGGTGAGATAAGGAGAAAACTAAATAACATGGAGATTAAGAGCAAAAACTGAGAAACAGGCTTCTTCCCATGGGCTCTTTGCCTCAAAACCACTTTTCCAGCTGACTTACCAAACATTCACCTGCATCACTGACAGTGGGGCTTTGAAACGCTCCATGTGTCATTCTGTTTGTTTTCACATTATCTCACAAGAAAAAGGTCTATGTTGGCAAATTTTATGTCAATCACTGTAAACTTCGCAGTGGCTAAGCAGGAGCCGGTGCAAAACATGTCCAGTGAAGAGGCTGGCATTGCTGACAAACTGTTATGGCCATGTGGGGTCTTCTGGGAAAATAAATGTAACAGCAGGTGTGCTGTTGCAGACACTAAAAACTGATAAAGCAAGTTGTGTGGGTGACCAGAGGAAAGTGAACAGTGGTTTTGTCTTTGCATGTGTTTTTCTGTCTTGCAGGTAATGGGGCAATTAAACTATGGTACTGCTCAGGTAAGCTGGGTTCTAGATGCCCTAGAAGAGATAGGTAGCAGATTTCTATTAGAAGAGCTGCTCCTAAAATCAATATGGAAAGCTGTTAGTAAGGGAATGTAAGTCTTTTCCTTGAAAACACTGTGGGAGAAAAAAGTTTAGGGACAGCTATGCTTCTGCAGGTGTCTATCTGGGCAGAGCTAAGGGAAATTGAATTTCAAATTGAGTGCAGGAAACAAGGCCAGGGATTCAGCATAGGGATTCAGGTGCAGAAAAGCTAACAAATACTGGCTTTTAGACAACTTGAGATCAGACGGAAGGTGACAGCCTTGATTAGGGAGACATCACATAAGGTCTCTTGGGAGTTTGAGCCTGTACACCTTCAGAGAATATCAAGATTCTTGTTCAGCACATGCCTGAGAGGCTTGAGGCAGCTGTAGCTGTGATTGAAGACTGCTTACAGAGCTAGTCTGAACTCTGCTGGAGCTGTAAGAATAGCCAAAATCAGCCTGTTATGTGACATGTGATGGTTTGTGGAGCTCGCTAAAGTAACACTGTTTGGTAGCTGAAGTAATACAGTGGGTTCCAACAGTGTTTACAGTGAGATTATAAAGCCAACATAGCCAATTTCCCTGTCTTGCCTGGAATGCTTCTCATGCTCAATGGGAATTTACATTGATGGGATTTCAGACATCAGTGCCCAGATGATTCTGATTCCTAATTTAAAGAATGCTTTCTGTAATTGCTGGAATTCTTATGACCTCTGATTATTTTGGAAGCCATAAAGATGCTGGGATATTCAATTGCTCTTGAACCTGTTGAATTCAATGGTAACATTTTTAGGCTTGGTGTTTTGTTGCCCATGTCAAAATGTCCTGTAAAAATGTGTTATGAAAGTGAAAGTTATATTAGAATTCCAAAAACTGTGCAAGTAATATTCCTCTGAATGTTTAATTTACATTTATTGCTGTCTTGTCTCTGTCTATACACAATATGCTGCAGATTCCTTTAAAAATAAATTCCTTTTATGTCAGAAAGGTCTTGGGGGGGTGGGGGGAAAATCACATGGCATGGTTGAGAGTTATTTCTACACAAAGCTCTTTCATAAGCTTTGTATTTTGGAAATCAGTATCTGGGACTGGAACTCCAAAAGCAATTTGCAGCATTTAAAAATAAATCTAGTAAACAACAGTGGATGTCAGAGAGACCATGCAAAGCCTGGGAAGGCATGTTTGCGCAGAAACTGTGCCAGGAATCCTCATGTTGGTGTCTATCCAGTTTAGCTTCCTCTTCTTATCAGAGACTTCTGCATCACAAACGAATATCCATACTGAAATTTTAAACATAGGAGTTGAACCTTGTGAGATACGAAATACTTTTGTGCCAGCTGAGCAAAACACTTTGTAACATATGTGCTTAACTTCAGCAGACTGTATGAAGTTCTGCTTGCATTTTTTTTAATGGATTGGATCAGGACCACAAGTCAGCACCTTGCAGGACCAGTCTTTGTGTTTGTTTAGAGCAATTCTTGAGCAACTCAAACAAAAACATTGACAACAGCCTGCAGAAAGGGTAAAAATACCTCAAAACCAATAACCATCCACATCTGTGTATGTATCCTGTCTTCTCAACTTTTCTGTTATTATTAAGGGAAAAGTGATTAGGACAAGAAAATGAGATCCATGCTCTAATGTATGCTGCACCCTTGGTGTGCTGCAGATTTTAACACTGCAAGTCTGAATTACTATTGCAAAACCACTTTTAAGAAGACAGTCAGGTACTTGCAGTCTTTTAAGTTTCTGGACCTTCAAGCTCTTCCCTTCTGTGAAAGTATTTCCTTAGCAAGTGACAACCATAAAGGCTTGTGGAATGCTCAGAAACTACTGTTACAAGGATTACTTAAGTACACCATCTGACATGTTTTGAAAAAAACTGCTATGTAATATGGGGATGATTTAGATACACACCAAAAATTGCCATCTTCATACAACGCGTACTGAAGTAGCTAAGTTTTGGCTGACTTAACACTGCTGGCTGCTCTGAAGTCTTCTCTAGTAATTTATGTTTTATTCACTCAAAGGCTTTTAAGATACTTCTCTGAACAACGAGGACTTCAAGCTCATTCATACATACCTCTCCTTTATGTTTTTGAGCTTACAGAGCAAAATTTACTTTTTAAAATCTGGTTACGAGAAAGCATGGAGTTGAGAATAATAAGAAATCAGTTAAATGGAAATATTATTTTAAAGATAAGGGGATGTGTACCTGACCAAAAATGTACTGTAAATAATTAATTCTACATCTGTTGCATAAATAATAGTGTATATCAGACTGACCTAGCCTGAGGGTTCTGTAAGTGCTATGCTGTGTGTGTATCCCACAGGGGCAGGAGAAACCAACAAAGGTTTCTCTTTTAGTTAAACCTTTAGACAATTCTATAGATTACAGACCTGTTGGGATAAGAGGCTGGCCTTACGTGACTTTCTCAGATGAGATGTAATGTAAATGTTTTACTTTGGCTACAGTTTTCAAAATGTTTTACATGATATCAGATATTCATATTTGGATGAGCAGGCAGCTGGCAACATAGGTATGCTTTCAGCAAATGATCTACAAGGTGTCATAAGCCCTGCTGTATAGTGATATAGGCCAAGTGTAATAATGGTAATCTTAGGGAAGTACATAAAAAGGATTTTGTTTTGTTTCTATCCATCCAAATATTATAGGTAGTATGTCCTGCATTTAGGCAGTGGATGAAGTAATTCATTTAATACATATGATGAAAATCTGTGAAGCACTCTGAGATCTAGAATCAAGTGTTCTGATTTTGGCTCTCTTTTGTTTACTTGTCCATGTAATAAGTAGAACTTTATATATTTTTCATCATCCTGTATTAGCCGTATTAAGAACAGCTGAACAAGATCAGTAACTCAGGATTAGTTTAGGTGATTTCTCTGATTATTTCATAAACAGATAGTAATCAAAGATATCTTTTTTCACAGGAGCAATAAAAATACAGTAGCAACCTATATCAACATTTTACTTTTATAGTAGAGAAACACAGAGTCAAGTTTATTACAGCTGCTGTACATGCTTGAGATAAATTCTTTTGCTACCTATTTTCTCCAGTTTTTCACTCATGCAAAGCCATGACTTGGCACTCTCCATGTCTGAGGATGTCCACAGTGCTGATGGTATGCAGCACTGAAAAAAGCTAAGATCCTCTTGATGTCTTGTACATGGTTGTAACTGTTTGTTCATTCTAAAGAGATGGTTCTTTAATTAAGAATTTTTAAATTCTAGGGATACACTTTGGGTCTCTGACTCTTCAACATTGTGGAATTGTTTGATAGTATTTTTAAGTTATTGTAAGTATCTCCCTCACTTTTTTAAAGGAATGTTAATAGAGGAATTACTGAAAATACATCCTTATTTGTAAGTAACATTATAGTAGATGTTACGATAGTCCTTTAAAATTCCTATCAGTGCCAAACACTTTACTTTATTGCCTTGCTCCTTCATGTATCAGTTCCCTAAGCTTTCAAGATTCAGAGGGTAGATTTATGCACTAACAGTGCTCAAGGGGACCCTGCTAGTCTTTGATTATGATCTTTTCTGGGTCAGATTAATAATTCATACAGTATTTCTCTATGAAAAGGGATATGTTGCCTGTCATCTCCTGTCATCTTTTTAAGGTTTCTTTCAACCCTCTAATGGGTCTGAAGTCAGATAAGTTCATTTGAGGATTAAACTTCAGAAAAAGGCTAATTACTAGGCTGTATGAACAGGTACCAAGCATTCTTAACTCAGCTGTGTTTTCTGGATCTTCAGATATTAGACCATGGAGCAGTTTCTCCTGGAAAATGATGGAAGATCCATTACACAAGGCACTTAAAATGCAGTTGATAACTCCTGGTGGGGAAAAATATCAGTGTGGGGAATAATTTTGCTCTTTGAAAGAGCTGTAGATACAAATAAATTTTGTAACATTTTTGAGGGAAGTTATACCTTTCTCATGAATCCTTTACTTTAGGCCATTTCATTACTTTTAGTATCTTGTTCATGTTCTTTGGGATACAAAAAGCATTTGGTGAGTATGTTACATGCTTTAGATAGGAAAAATCATCTTTGATTTAAGAAAAAAATAGATTAACTTAATTTTTAACTGAGTTAGGAAATCCATTTTCAGGAGACAGACAGGTATTTCATAAGTATGGGTTTGGACTGAACAACTCAGAACAGAAGGTGATGCCCAGGGATTTTGATTGGCTTTTTGTTATCTCATGGGATTTTTTGGTGGGGTTTGGATTCTTACTTTGTTTTGAATTTTTGTTTTGTTTTGGGTTGTTGTTTTTTTGTTTGTTTGCTTAGGTTTTTTTTTGTGTGAGAGGTTCTCTTTTCCTCAGTTACACTCAGTTTGCCTTTAGCACTTTGGACACAGATAGTGTTCTTTGTTATCCCTTTGCCTGTTGCCTACTTTCAGAATTAAAAAAGGCAAAGTAGCTTGCCAGTGTCATTAGACTCGTTATTCTTTGAAATGAGGTTGAAGGAAAACTCTGGAAAGGCATAAGGAGAACTGTGTAGATATCTGTGGCTTAAGTATTCCTTCCTACAGAGCTGGGGAACAGATGAAGAGAAAGGGCTGTCCAGCCCAAAATATTGCGATGGTGGTTGAAACCCTCATCATAAAACCGACTTTCTGTATGGCTGTGAAAAAGTTGTCTGGCTTATCTGTCCACTCATAAAAAGGCCTAATGTGAGGAGAAATCTGTTAATCTGACACACTTCGTACTAGAGAAATGGGATTATCTGTGTTTTTGTTCTCCTAGAATCATGCTGTAAGATGAACCTGGCAAGAAAGGAGAAGGCATCTTCTTCAAAAGCAGGTATGTATAATTCTAGAGAACACAGTAATTCGGCTTAATTTTAAATCTCAATATCCAACTCTAAAATGATCTGTAACACTTTAAATTGAATCAAATAACTGAAGTATGACTAATACTGCAGTTCCAAGATAAGGTCTCGCTGATCTGTTGTTTGAAAGATAAATGAATGTATAGAAGATTACTAAAGTTAATATTTTCTGCACATATAATTGATAATAACTGTGGTTTTTCTTTCACATTTATTATCAGCCTGGGAAAGATTAATTTCTAAAATATCAGCAGGGATTACAATATAAAGTAGACCAGTATAGGAGACCCTTATTATTCCTGTCTTTTTGAATGGTCTGGATATGATTAAATTGCAGGTAAGAGACTAGAACTTTTTATTACAGCAGTGTAAAAAGGTAGATGGGGCTAAATTGTTCTTTGAGGCACACATTTCAGTAATGTGGCACAATCACACTGATAGAGTAGCAATATATAACTTGCAAGGAAATTACTAAGGACGAAGAAATTTGTGCAGAAATTTAAAGGTCTAATCACATATATAAGTACTTAAATGACTGTCATGAAATTTGCCCTGCCAGTTTTGTGACCTCTGAGGATTTCTTTCAGCTGGGAGAATCCTGTCGTTCTTGGACAGGTTTGAAAGCTTTCTGTAGGTGTCTAACTCAGACATGTTTGCATCGCACAGCAAGACTTGTGATGTACTCTGGTTGTTTGCCACCTGTTTGAACTACATATAAAAGGAAGGTTCATGTATGCAATAGTAAAGGAGGCTGCAGACCAGATCTCCAGGGATTCATCAGAGTACATATTTCTATCTATCTGAGGACTGGAAAAACTATAGTTTTATGGCTACAACTCACTGTGTCTTTGTTACTTCCCCTAATACTTGTGTATGACTTCAATTGCCATCGGTGTAAAACCAACATACTGGAAAAGCACAAATCCCTCTCTCTACTACTCTTGGTACTCTATGGCACAAACAATTTAACAGTATTTTGTGTTCTATGCCATAGATTATAATATTATTTAGCATATTGCAAAGTAATTACAACTGTATAGTTTTATTGCAGTCACTAGTGCTTCTGAATAGATTATACAGTACTTTATATCCAAATGCAAACAGGGACAAAATAAAGTCAAGCCTTTTTACTGTATCAGAAGAAAGTGCCTGTATAACATTGAAATAAAGTATCTTGACATCACATTAAAGAAATTGGGTAGATTAGGCTGCAACTTTCTCCAATATATTTTATTCAAAGCAAAATATTTCAATAAAATGTATAAAAATATGTAATAGAACTGCAATTCTTGTATGTAAAACAGTATGGTCAAAAAGATCTGAGCTAAGTAATTCACCTTGTCATGGCTGAGGACTCTGTTCACTGTAGAATATTTGGTCAACTTTCAAAAGTGTTCTAATGATTACCAGTACAATAACATTGCATATTTCAAGAAGAAAAACCGACAACACAGGATTTCTATCCTGTTGTGAATTTTTCTGACATTTCACTTCTACATTTGACATGTTTCAAGAGTATTTTACCAATTTCCGAGTTTCACAGTCAAACCCATGAGGTTCAAACAGTAAATCCACCCCTTGTGTTACTATAATAGTTTCCCAGGAAAAAGATGCACTGTTGTGAAATTTAACAAAACCCGAACCAAAGAAATAGCAATTTTTTGAGTGTATAGTCACAATCATTCCTAAAGCTTTCTATGTATTTATTCACAGAGCAGCTATTCAGTGTTCACAGAAGTCATTCATTTGTGCATAGCAAAGCACTAGTGTCTCTAGTAAACACTGATGCGTTCTTTTGAAGGTAGCTACATGAGGGTGTATGCTTTCTTCAGAAAATATGCTGGGATGGAATTGGAACCTGGGATCAACTAAATCTGTTACAAATACATTGTGATATGAAGAGACAGTAAGCATGTGAAGAAGCATTCAGAAAAGGATATGCAAACCCTTCTCAGCTGGCAGTCTTTTATGACAAACCTAAAGAGAAGAAGTGTGAATACCAGTAAGCTATTTTCCAGATGATAGCTTAGAAGTACTACTGTCATTCAAGGAGAAAGATTAAAGCTTTCAGAACAGGATTTTCTCATTGATGTGATAGGTTCCCACACAGCATGCAAATTCCCATGTTTCTTCCAGAGAGTGTTGTCAAGGCGTCATCAGGAAACTTGACTTCAGCAGAAATATGGAGGAATAATTTTTTCAGGAGGCTACTGATGAAGAATTAATTTACAGACCTCCCATCTACACACTATAGAGCAATTTCTTAAGCAAACATTTAATCTTTTAGACTGTCACCAAGCGTAGCAAGCAGCTTTGCATGTTTTAAGGTAAGGACTGTTGGTAAATGAGCAGGCTATATAATATTTTTTTTATGTTTTTAGCTATTCCTCATATTGTCATCTCATTAATGATCTTGGTTTAAATACTCAGTTTGGTGTGTTTTCTGTTTGTACTTATCTGATGGTCATTGTTAGCCAAATTAGGATAGTGGCATAGGTTGTGCCCTAGTTCAGGTTTCTGTTCTTAAACTTTTGTTGGTGGCAATTAAACAATTGGTATCTTTTGTGGGAGAACACAATTTTATTTCTAATTCTGAAGACTCTCACTAGAGACAATGGCTTGTAATGTTCTAAAATATTTTTTCAGGTTTCACTGGACTGCTTGAGTCACAATGATTTATCTTATGTGCTTGTTTCAATAAACGCACCAGGTTTTGTTTCTCACCTACATTATTTCTTGCATCAAATTTTTACCTGCATTTTTTGGAGCTCATATATAGACAATTTCTTGGGTTTAAATGTATTTTGAGGCTTGAATTTTAATTTGTTCTACTAGCATTGCCTGCTAATAGGACAGAATTTTTGAAAGAATATTGAACCATAATTTTAGAAAGAAACAAGCAGATGACAATTTTGCCATAAGACAAATACTTATGGTAGCATATGCTGCCAGCTTGTTAGCATCCAAGTAATCCTGGCATGTTAAAATCATAGTAGACATGCTTTGTCATGCTCAGGGTCATTATCTGTGGCAAGATAGTATCTTATGGATCTTTCTGTGGAAAAAAAAAAGTCTTTGTGCAGATGTTTGATAGGCACAGCATTTACATAAGTCAGTTTTTCGTCCGTGCTTAGTATGTCTATCCACTAGACATACTATGCTGGAAGTAGCACAGTGTTGCAAGACCTTCATTCAACTCGCCACATTTTTAACAATCCCTGTAGTTACGTGATCAGAACTTCTAGTTCAGTTTCAGAAATAAGGGAATTACATCTGGCAGTTCCTAAGCAGTCTGCTTAGAGGAAATGTGTGGCAGTTCTTTTACACTGTAGTTTTCTTCAGTAGTGGCACATCTCTTAATGCTTTTTGTTTCAGATCTTTTACAGACTCATGAAAGTCTTCCTGGACTGTTTTGCATTTTGTTCACACCATTATTAGTGCTTTTATTTTAGGTTGTGATTCTTCAATGAAATTTTGCAGTAAAGGAATAAACTTTGCATCTGCAGTATTGCAGAATAGCAAGAGGCCTGATGGATGGCAGAATTTGTTACACGTAGACCTTCTGTGTCATATGAGGTCTTGCCCAGTAAATGTCTATTGCTCAAGATTAGTAGTTATTAATCAGTCTGTAGAAGAGGAAGAACCTGAATTTCTGCCTCCCAATTGTGTTTATTCTTTGATAAAATGGTTGTACATACACATAAAGAGGGTTTTCCTACATTCTATGATTCAACATTATCCTTGAAACGTTCCTACCAAAAGGTTATGATATAATCATAGAAAAGAATCATATAATCATAGAAAAATCAAGAGGTACTGTGCAGCATTCCAAGGAATAAATTTGGTAGGTAATACACAGTCACGGATAACAGAGAACTACTATGTCTTTGGTACTGTTTCTTACTGGATTGTAAGAACTGGACTGTGCTCAAAAATTAATTACTGCTAGAATTTACCATTTGTGTTGTTTTTTGGGTTTGTTTGGTTTTTTTTAATTTCACCTCACTCAGAATGCCGTGTTGTGAAATTAATTTTGTTTAATGCTTGCTTGATGTGTTCTCTTTGCACAAATTGACTTTTGTCAATTTGGACTCACAAATTGACTTATCAAAATTTCACAGATGTAAGTTTGGGATCAGTGTTTTTAATAAAATAAGACACGCAAAAATAATACATGTATGCCATAAATGCACTTTTAAATTATCTGACACTCTTCATCATTGCTGGTATCATTGATGGATAAGTGTAATGACTTACTAGATACAGCTAAAAAAGGACTTGAAATTACCTTTTCATTCACAGTCTATCAGATTCACAGTTTTCTGTTTTATGAAAACATGTTCAAATGGTATGGAATTGTAAATGTGGAAAGGAATTTTAATTATGCTCTTTAAAAATTTCTTTAATTGGTCAAGTAGAACTTATGGATTGTCATGTTCCAGAATTTAAGTATTCCGTGGTTTAAGTATAGCAAATAACCTGTCTCAGAAACTTAAGTCATAATTCACATGTGAAATTTTATTAGACAGTTACAGAATCTCAATAAATTGAATAGAAATTTAATGTAATTTAATATGCTTTCATATGTTACAGGAGTGTGCTACATGGGTGAATGGTTGTAGGTGTAGGAGGTGAAATAGCATTAAAAAGACCCAGTATTTCCAGATTCAACCTCATGTAATCTCATTATAGAATGATTACAGTGTTTTCAGGAATTCTTTTGTTTTTAAAATATCCTACAATTGAACTCTGTTGTAGAGAAAAAACATCTAATGAGTTTTATAGACTAAGGAGGGAGACAGCTCTCCTATCCAACTGCTAAGACATGAAAAAGTGTATTTTATACTGTTTGGTATAATTTATCTTGAAACATGTCAGTTTAGAAAAGATGACACTTTCATTAGAGAAGATATCGAAATTGCTGTTCACAGTGTTAAAGTCAGAGTTCTGTTCCAGCATATCCATTTAATATCTTTTGTGAATACTATTTCAAGAAATATTTTTCCCTTACTGATGGCAAATGTACCGGTTTATAGCTTTAGTGTCTAGGTACTTGGCTTTCACTGATAATACTTGTTTTGACCAGATCTTTCCTCTCAAAGAGTAAAATATTTGGTAGGTTGATACTCTGTATTTTACTAGAAGAAATTACAGAAACTGTGTCTAAGGCAAGCATAGGTCAATCGACAAATCCAGCACTTCTGCAGAGCAGTCACTCTTTTTAGAGGCTTGGCCCATCTTCCCTGAACATGCATAACATTACTGGGGTTATTTCAAAATAATTTTTACTGTTAAACAATGGTGTAGTGCCATTACTAATGATTGTCTGAGATTATATTTGCGCTTCAAAAGTAATTATTGTAGAATTAGTACTATTTTCCTGCACAGGATCTTAAAACATTTTGTAACATGACATTATTCCAGTGCACAAATAGAAAGTTTATCCATATTTCTCCCAATCAATCAGAATTATTTCTGGAGACCTGTCCTTTACATATTCAGATCAAAGCATTAATCTCCAATATGATCTACCAGCTTGTTTTAAAGAAAATGGAGAAAATTAGTTGGAGTTGTCATTAAATTGAAAACCTACCAAGAAATATGTGTTTCTTTTATTTATACTAAATGATATGCAAAGATGTATTAAAGCTAATTGGTTTCCCTTGAGAAATAGGTTCAGACAATTAAAGGAAGGTGTAAATTATTAAAAATACAAAGATTTTCAGTATATCTAACAGTCGGGAATAGCTCATTTCATCTGACGTGTTAAAAGCACATAACATCTTTTAGCCTGAGTGATTAATCTCTTTAGGTTTCTGTTTGGAAGCATGTATTTTTGTCATGTCATTAGATCCACACCTCAATACAGAGACATTTAGGTTAAAATATTATTAGAATTACTTCCATGCACCCCTTAATAAAGGAAAGATGCATAGATCCTTGAAGGTTGCAGAATTCAGCTTTGGCCTGTATAATCATGAAGAGAGCACTGTGGTGGTCCTTTTTGATGTCTTACTTTTCACTACCAAGGACATTTGTGGGAGAATATGAATTTGCCATGATCTCAATGTTGATATGAGCATCTGCTACTTGATGCTGGAGGTTTAGTCAGTGCGAAGTTCATAGCAATCATATGGAAGCTGAAATCAGCATGCAGAGAGCCCCGCTATGACAGCAGAGTTGCCATACTAAAAAATGTCCTTTAAAATCATATGAGATTCACCTGAGATCATAATGCTTGTTCTGCACCTGCTTGCTTTCATGTAATGAAAAGTTGTCTAAGATAATTACTGTATTTCAATGAATAACATTGTTCAATCACATTCTGTAAAAATGAGACAATCTGTCCTAAAGAAGGTTGTTTACAAGGTGCTCTAAATTAACATAGGGCTTATGAAAAAGCAGAAAGTTTAAGTCTGGTGGTGTTTCTACAAAGGAATATTACAGCTGTTTATATTTGTCTGCTTTGGCTTCTGCTAATACGTACTATCTGTATCTTTTGTGTTCATTAGAATGCTGCTTTCACAATTCCTATTAATGCTTTGCCAGTTGTACATTTCTCTTGTACCTAACATTTTTTACAAATAGCTTCATTGATCAGACTTTCTAAATTAATTGTTCTTTGGTTTTTTCCCAAGGTTGCCATCTAAATCAGCCTAAGATCTCCTCAGTCTGAGAAAATGGTATACATTTGAATGTAATTCTTTACAGCACTTTATGACAAGAATGTGATATGTTACTTTTTGCATGCTGGTATTATATAGGTGCAAAGGAAATCTAAATAATGCATAAATGTATAAAACATGTTATGAAGAACAGAACTCAAATGATGGTCAAACAGAGCAAGTGTTAGGTTCTCAGCAGCAGCTTTCGCACTACAATGCCACTCCTATTGAGCCTTACTAAAGCTATGCAGACCAAAGGTCCTGTGCTTACAAAATCCTCTTTTTCTAAAGCAGTAAATTATGAATGACATGGTCTTTGGCAGAGGAAATGTGACCAGGGACTGCTTGTCGTTGCCAGCCCATAACCAAAAGAGCCTTGATGAGGCCAGTGGTATCCTCCAAAGCTTCGGAAACTAGAAACTGTCTCTCCCTGACCCAGTTTCATATGAGATGCCTGAGAGTTTGGTCCTTCAGTCTCCATGCACAATGTCCCAGTGAGCTTAGGACGTTGGCTCAGTTTGTGATAAAAGTTAAGGTAAGTCTCTTCAGCAGTCATAGAACTAGTATTATTATCCTATAGCATTTTCATTGTGCTATTATTCTACAGCACCTTCATGTGTGAAGGTCCTGCAAGGTGACCTTTTGTGCACCCTCAGAAATATTCTCAGCTCTTGTGCTGAATTAATCCTCTACAGTTTTGAGAATTATAGCCAGAGTATGGTACATGAATTTAGCAGAAGATGCTGCATAAACAAGATGATGGATAGGAGAATTACATTTTAATATTTTGGTAGGTGAGCAATGTGTTCACATTTGGATTTGCAGGTGTCAGAAGATTTGAGAGAAGCACATCCCTAACTTTCAAGGTTGGTCTGACAATGCAGTTTGGTAGTGAGTACTGATTTAAACTTACTTTCTATTATTTGCATCCTCTTCTACATACATGTGCTTCTGTTCTTACAGAATCACATGTGGGTGCAGGTGACAGCATCAGAAATCTCGACTAGATTTATTTATATTGCATATCTTAAAGTCACAGAACCACTGAGGTTGGAAAGCACCTCTAAAGATCATCTAGTCCAATCTCCATTAAAAAAAACCCCAAATTACTGAATTTTATAAATGTAAAAGTTGCAAACATTTCCAAAGAATAAAGTCTTTAGAACTTGGAATTTACATTTTTATAGAACTCAAGTTTTGCTGTTGCCTTTTGTTGCATCCTGTTGAACAAGGATTGTGAGTCACAGACTGAAAACTAGCAAGCAGCATATCTTCAGGTAATATTTGAGCCACTGTGGAACATTTTTTTTTTCTTTCTTTTTTTTGGTAGGAGTAGCCTATGTCAAAGAAAAATTAATTTGCACAGTTGCAAAATCAAAAAAGGTTTGAAGAGAAAAAAGATTTCTGTGCTAACTAGTTACATTTTTTAACCTAGTGTTAAAAAGTCAAAGATGAAGGATTCTTTTCTATAAACTCAATTCAAAATATCAGAATGAAAGCTATTCCTCCGTAATAATTACTTCTGAACACACAGTAATATATATAGTCTGAAAAAATACAGAGCGCGCAAATAATTATTTCAGCAGATCACTACATGGCTGAAACTCCAAAAGGTTCAAATTAAAGTCTTTGAAAGCCATCCTGTAGGCTAATTGTGTTTCCTCAAGCCCCAAGGCAGCTCATGATGTCTCCATGGCAACTCTTCTTTACTTTTTTATTTAGAAAACTGCTTATGCTTCATACGTCACATATTATCACATAAAACCTAATACTGGAGAATTTTAGTAGTCAGCAGCTTTTCCTTTTGCATTATTTCCCTTCGTGCAGATACTACAGTTCTGATTCCTGATCTTAACTAGGTTTTTATCAAGTGATCATTGCATTTTATTTTTGCACTGCAAAATACTTATTTGATAAAAAAATGATGTCATATTTTCTGACATTATTGTAGTGGCAATTTAGCAGATCCTAACTGCCCTTCATTTGCGTAGAATTTTCATCTTAATTTAGCAACAATACCAAATCTGAGCATGACAAACCAGACTCTTTTTGGTTTTTCACTCCATATTATATAATTGATACCTGGCTATTTTACTGACTATAAACTGGCATAGAATTAGGACTAATATGCAGAAATTGAAAGAGAATCCAAGTTCCTAAGACTGAACAGGAACCTGCATAAGCTCTCTCCAGTGTTCAGGCTGGCATGTCATCTACCTGGACTTGTGCAAAGTTTTCAACACCGTCCCGCATGACATCCTTGTCTCTAAATTGGAGAGACATCAATTTGATGGGTGGATCACTCAGTGGACAAAGAACTGGCTGGATGGCTGCACACAGAGTTGTGGTCAATAGCTCAGTGTCCAGCTGGAGACCAGTGATGAGTGGTATCCCTCAGGGATCGCTGTTGGGACCTGTCTTATTCAACATCTTTGTTGGAAACATGGACAGTGGGATTGAGTGCGCCCTCAGCAAGTTTGCCAATGACACCAAGCTGTGTGGATCAGATGATAGGCTGGAGGGAAGGGATGCCATCCAGAGGGACCTGAACACGCTTGTGAGGTGGGCTGATGTCAGCCTTAAGAAGTTCAACCAAACCAAGTGCAAGATCCTACACCAGGGTCGGGGCAATCCCATGCACAGCTACAGGTTAGGTGGAGAAGAGATTCAAAGCAGCCCTGAGGAGAAGGACTTGGGAGTGCTGGCTGATGAGAAACTTAACATGAGCCAGTTTCAGTGTGCACTCACAGCCCAGAAAGCCAACTGTATGCTGGGCTGCATCAAAAGAAATGTGACCAGCAGGTCGAAGGAGGTGATCCTGCCCCTCTACTCTGCTCTTGTGAGACCTCATTTGGAGTCCTGTGTACAGTTCTGGTGTCCTCAACATAAGAAGGACATGGAGCTGTTGGAGCAAGTCCAGAGGAGGGCCACGGGGATAACAAGAGGGCTGAAGCATGTCCTGTATGAAGACAGGGGGAAGAATTTGGAGCTGTTCAGCCTGGAGATGAGAAGCTGCGCAGAGACCTCATAGCAGCCTTCCAGTATCCGAAGGGAGCCTATAAGGATGCTGGGGAGGGACTCTTCATTAGGGACTGTAGTCGTAGGACAAGGGGTAATGGCTTCAAACTTAAATGGAGGAACTTTAGATTAGATACAAGGAAGACGTTCTTTACTGTGAGGGTGGTGAGGCACTGGAATGGGTTGTCCAAGGAAGTTGTGAATGCTCCATCCCTGGCAGTGTTAAAGGCCAGGTTGGATGGAGTCTTGGATGACATGGTTTAGTGTGTGGTGTCTGTGCCCATGGCAGGGGGCTTGGAACTAGATATCTTAAGGTCCTTTCCAACCCTAACACTTCTATGATTCTATGATTCTGTGTTCAGATGAACCCCTAGAATATATTTGCCTTCCAAAGAAACTTGCTAAACGACTGCAGACATCTCATTTCACCCAGTAACTGAGTTCCTGCACCTACAGGTGGTATTTGCAAAACACTGCAACATCTGCACTTTTGAAAAGAAATTAATTAGAATTCAAAGCTTTTCATTCTTAAGGAATACTAACCTACTAGCTTTCTGGAAATACTTTGCCATTGTCAGTTCTTGCCCATTAGTGTTCACTTACGCTAATGATACCAAGACTCCATGGCCATTTTGGTCACCTACACAGCTTTTGTAGCTGTCATTCTGGAAAGCTATTCAGCAATTTAAATTCTGGCTTCCAGCTCATTTTCATCAAGGTATATATTTTGACTTATTTTTTTTTTAGAAGTCTTGTTTTAATATTTACTGAGAGGGTTTTTCTTCCTTCAAAGATTTTCATTTAAAATCTGTGTGAGTAAAACTTGACTTAATGACAGGCTTAAATGTAAGCACTTATTTAGATGCTTTATCAAATTGAAGTCTGTCCTCTTAGTGTCCCATTCTGCCTTTTTCACCCTCTCCCTGAGAAATATGAGACCAGCATGGTGATGACTAATCCTGCTGCTATTGTTTTGGTAGTGTTTAGATGCATCAGCAAGCAATATTTTTAAGAACATTTCCTATTGTTTGAATTAATTTTTAATAAATCAAAGAACTGCAAAACTGCTGTATGACCTTGACCAAAAATAACACACTTCAGATACCTAATACAGAGGAAGCGGTTCCCAGCATCCTAGAGAGTATAAATTGTTGGCCCAGACTAATCATCATGTAATGATCACATCTATAAAGAATTTGTAATTTGTTTTTACTCAAAATATACAAACATCACCCTTTCCCCAACTGTGTAATAGTAATAATTCATTTATAAGTAGCTTGATAACAACAAACTGCCCGTCTGAAATCTAGCTTGTACTACCAAGAAATTTCAGTCTGCTGTGCTAGTCCTAGAGAAGTATAGTGGAAAGCAGAATTAGACATGCATACTGTATGCCTGAATGCCAATTACTTACAATACTTTCATTGAAGCAGCTAAACAAATTGCTTGGGTTTTTATTTGCACATATATCCCAGTTACAAATGTGTTCAATTCCGTGAAACTGAACACAAACTGGTTGTTAAACAGTTGGCAGGAGAGAAAAATATTGGCTGAAAACGTGTTTATTGCATTCTTATTAGATCTGGTTTTCTAATAGTAGTAATAAGCAAGAAGATGCTATAGAGTGAAAACATACCATTCATAATGGCATTGCTTTTTCTAAAATCCAGTTGCAATAGCCTTGGTGGTATTTACTTAATGTTTACATTTAATGTCACCAAAGAGATGAGATCTACTATTCTAGGAATATTACAAATATATAATAAACAATAGTACCTGCTTGAGACTCTCGGATGATCTATTTAATCTAATCACTATTTGTCCATATGCCTTATCTATTACAAATCACCTTCCTTATGTTTGACATCTCATTCTCTAAGGCCTTCCTTTACATCAGGAGTATTCAGACCTAAGGCTTCAGCTTTTGCTTTTTATAAAATAATAAAGCATGATCTGCTTTGGGTGGTTTTGGGCCTCCTAAAGAATCTCAAAGAGAACAAGGGAATTGCACACTATTTGTCAGATAGGTTATTGTAGAAATCATAATAGTAACTATACACCTCCTAAAGACTCATCTCTGCAGTCAGACACCCTGGTAGAAAAAATCTGGCTGATTTCTGGTGTGTTCTCAGGGCTCCTATGGCACACTATAACAATAGCGAATTTGCCTTCAGAATTAATGGCAATATCCATTTTAGATATTTTTAGCAATCCTAATGGATTCTACATCTATAGAAATGATCGGCTTTGTCCCTTATACAGCATATTTCCAAAAAGAAAGAAAAAATGAAACTGTAAAAAAACAGAAATGAAAAACAAAAGCATTCAAAAATGCATAATCCTCTCCTAATAGCAATTTAAAGTCGTTTGGAGAAAGTTGAGAATGTTTTTGTTGAAACACAAACGTTGACTTCAGTAAGAATACTGAGCATAGTTCTTACATTGTGTTGAGCCCCCTAGGCTTAATTTGAAATGAATGGAAGTTGAATAGTCAATGGAAATCTCTCTTTCTTAAGTAATATTTCTATCAGGTAGGATGTTTCAAATTAAGAATTTAGATACCTATCAAAATATAAATATGCTGAGCACAAGGAGCAATGATCATTGACCAATAATCTAAATATAAAATGATGGGATTGTGTTTACAGATACTTAATAAATGTAAATGATCCTAAATAACAATATAACCTCCTTTTTTGCTAAGCAAAAACTTATATGGAACAGAAACAAAGAAACAAACAGTTAATTAGTACTTATTTGGTAATGTTCATGGTCTGGAGTTCTTTGAATAACTTGCCTATAACCCAAGGTGTCCCTAATTATTAACAGTCTCAAAGTCAGTATAAAAAAACCCCCAAAACAGAAAACCATAGTGTCAGTCTAACATAGGTTGGTGTTCTTTCATTTTTTTTACAGAGCTTGAATACAAGTGAAAATCAGAAAACTTTGAACCAGTAATTGTGGGAGGGATTGTGAAAAAAAATAACAGAGGAAAATGCAGAAAATGGAGAACAAAGGCGTACAATTTCTTTTCTTCATCAGTTTATCAGTTTTCCATTCCTTTTGTCCATGTACTAAAATCCTGAGATAATTTGTACGTATATTTGCTATTAATTGACTAATAACCTTAAAATAAAGAGACTTCTTAATATGAGATAGAAGAATAAGTTTATGGACGAAATGCAGTTATGTGGTAACAATCTGGATTTTAGCTTGAAAACCTGATGGACTTTCAGTTTTATTGCCACTACCTCATACAATTCACGGGTACAGAAATACCATGTAACATAGGGATTGCATCCAAAGGTAGGGAAGGAGCAATAAGGAATAGATTAACTCATAAGAAAAAAAAATCTAGTTTCCATAAAAAGACCTTAATTAAAACAAAAGGGTAAGGAAGAGGAAAGAAAGGAAATACAGAACTCATGGAAATGGATTGCTTTTTATGGCTCTATTTTTAGCAATTTTCGTGGGTGACAATTACTGTGGAAAAAGAGCTTCTCTCATACTTTTTTTTTTCAATATTGAGTATGGTATAGTGCGTGTGTCAGTACAAATATACATAGATACATGGCTAATACTGAATATTTTTTATAATGACTTCATTTAGTACGTACATTAATTACCATTTAAACTTTATCTGATCTTGTCTTTTAAAGCTAAATATCTCTAGAAAGGTAATAGAAAATAAGCTGTATTTTTTTTCATTATTTATAAACATCATCTGCCAATTTAAATCCACCTGGGGTTGGTTATTCTGTACCATTGGGGGTCATAAAAGCAGATGTGATTATCCATTCTCCTCCTGGGTAAAGAAACAAGTGTACTCGCTCTGATATATCCGAGAATGTAATAAAGTAACAGAAGATCCAGTTGATCCCACATTCCTTTGATGGTATCACATCTTCCTGACGTAGACCAGTGTTTAAGGACCACAGCATGATTTGCACTTCTCACATCTTCTGAAATTGTATTCTTTGGTATTATACATATATGGATTACAACTGACAATATTAAGAAAACATATTCTGTCTCCTTATACATGCTCTCACATGCATGTACATTTACTGTATGTAATGCAGTTAAATAAGGTAAATAATCAACTCTACTGTCTCCAAGAAATATGGAAAGCATAACATCATTATGGTTTCTTAGCATCAGAGACCATGGAAGATAAGAATATTTTCCAAGCAGAAACAGACAGAAGAGATTTTGATGTAGGTTCATCTTTTGTCATAGATTAACCCCAGACAGCAAATAAGCATCATCCAGCTGCTCACACATTCCCCCACTATTGGGATGGGGGAAAAGAATCAGAAGGGTAGACATGAGAAAACTCGTGGGTTGAGATAAAGGCAGTTTAATAGGTAATGCAAAAGCTGTGCAAGCAAGCAAAACAAGGAATTCATTCGCCACTTCCCATGGACAGGCAGGTGTTCAGCCACCTCCAGTAAAGCAGGGCTCCATCGTGCATAACTGTAGCTTGGGAAGACAACCACCATCACTCCCAGCATCCCCCCTTCCTTCTTCTTCCCCAGATTTTTATGCTGAGCATGACACCATATGGTTTGGGATACACCCTGTGTCAGTTGGGGTCAGCTGTCCTGCTGGTGACCCCTGCCAACTCCTTGTGCACTCATGCACCCCCATCCTGCTCATTGGTGGGGTGGGGTGAGAGGCAGAAAAGGCCTTGGCTCTGTGTAAGCCCTGCTTAGCAGGAA
>NW_009944820.1:68438-74151 GCF_000696875.1 Nestor notabilis
ACTGAAACATCGCTCAGTTATCAGCACTGTTCCCAGCACAAATCCAAAACAAAGCCCCATATAGGGACTGTGATTAACTCTATCCCAGCCAAAACCAGCACATATTTAGAACCAATACAGGCTGCAGATATGATAAATAAAAGCAGTATTTCATAAGCCCCATTTTCAGTTTATTAGGTAGAGTAGGTCGAGTTCACATCCTGAAATAACAGATGGAATACTTTGCTCCATTTTAATTTCTATATATATTTATATGGCTGTGCTTTTTTGTTTGTTTTAGAACCTTTGAGATCTTTTCTGACAATCCATTAAAGTTGTCAGGACTTTTTCTACATCATTGACTTTAATTCTAGTCCTGTCTCATTTTTTTCCATCATATTCTCCTGTCCTCTCCATCTCTCTTGCTGCTGTCTTTTTTTTTTTTTTTAATGTTGTTGTTGCTTTTAGTCTGTTTTTCTTTCTGATTCATCATTCAATTTTTTTTTCTTTTTTCTCCATATCATGAAGAATCACAGGCATGATTTACATGATATTTGCATTTTCCAAATACAGACATTAATTCCAAATTGTGGGCAGAAGCCTCTGAGTAATGTGGCCCAAGAGTATCTGTAGAATCCCTGGAGTTTCAGCAGAACATTGATTATTACTTTGAAAATGTTGTTCAAAGTTAAAAAGACTGTCTGTAACGTAGAAAAGATAAGCAGGAAGACCATTCTGAATTTGATGTGAGGAGAAAGCATACTGGAACAAAATAAACTCCCTTAATAAAAAAGCCTTGTTAAAATAAAAAAGGATTAAAACTGGGGGCGGATTTATTATGGCTTGTGTTGCTGAAGCTCAACACTCAGATATTTTTACTCATCGTCTCTTGAATAACCATGAAATATATCAAATAAATACTGCATATATATAAAATATAGACAAACATATATACAGATGTGAAATGTCTTCAGCAACTGGAGGTGCTTAAAATTATGCCCCTGAATTTGTTGCACTTAGATGGACAAGATTTTCAGAAGTGGTGAGTAATCTTAGTGCCTACTTTTTCATGTTGCAAAAGGACTTGTGCTAAGCCTCTGCTGCAGATTAGTGTTATCTCTTCCCCTGTGTTCCCAGCTGGGCATCAAAAATGAAAGCATATGGAATCAGTAAAAACTGTTAATTTTGTTTTAAAGGAATTCTGATAGACAACATTCTCATCCTCCTCACCTGGGGCCTTCTGATGCATAAAGGTCAAGAAGATAAAGGGTTTTCATAATAAGAGAACAAGACTAGTAAAAGGAATCATTAGCAATATTAATTACTGCTCTTTCACTTCAGTAGTGTCCATGCCTTGGCTTGGCAGGATATGGGCAAAACGTTTCCATTCAAAAATATGTTATCAATGGGGTACATGGACAACAAGGATCTGCAGTCTAGTCTTCACATGATTGCAGTGTAATAAATCTGAAAATGAAAATGAGTTAATTGTAGAATGACTGCTTAATAACAGAGCTGTTTTCATTAGATTGCATGGTAAATCACATTTGCTAACTTGGGAATGATAAACCCTTGGGAAAGTTATTAATCTGCTGTTGAACACTCTCGTTCCAGTCTCTGATGAGCTGAGGCAACAGAATATAGATGTTGAATGGTTAAAAATGTGAGGTGGCAGGAATTGCCTGTGGTTCATAGTGGATCTGACAGAGATTATTAATACTTTCCTTTGCTACCATGCAGTCATTCTTCTTCTATTCTGACATCCATGAGTGCAACATATCCCTCCAAAAAGGATGGCTTGCAAACTAACAAATTAATAATAAGTTAATAATATCCTTATGCACGGATTTTGGCTTTTTAATACTGAACAAAAAGAAGCACTGCAGTCTTTTGTAAATGTCTTAGCTCTGTCTACCCTATGTGTTGAGGTCCTTGTATTTTATATGAACACTAAATGAAAACTCAATGAACAGATACGCACCATCTTAAGCAACTTGTTGATGTAGTATTTTATAAAATGAAGCATGTATTATTAAACTAGATATACTTTTCCTCACTGTAGTCAATGGCAATATTCCTGGTAGTGTTAGTAAGAGCAAGAATAGGCCAGAAAGCTGGTTTTGTTTGAATTAAGGAGAGCAGCAATAGATTATTCTTTCAAGAAGTTGGAGCCTGTTTAAAACATTAACATTTGTGGGTTTTTTTTCTTCTTTCTTTTCTTTTTTTTTTTTTTAAGAGAGCAACACGTAGTTGTTTTTTGCATGAAAAGTGCAGTAAAACTTGACTAAAATGATTTAATTAGTCACTAAGGGACTGTACTAATGCCTTCATCTGTTAGATTATATGCAAAATGAAAGACTCTGTCATGCAAGCTCAGTGCTCTGGAACGGAATGCAAATCTCTAACAGGAACTGTTCACTGCAATTAGAAAGCAACAGTTGTTTGAGAAAGAAACTCCATGTTAGTCTAGACTAAAGGTCTTCTAGCAGAGATGATGGAAGGCTTCCTTTCAGAAACTAGATGGAGTTAGTAGTCCTTTGTGGTTTTTCAGTTTCTCAGCAGAAAAAGGGTCTCCAAAACCTAATATGGATGGGTTAATTTACCCTCTGATTTCTGAACACTCGAATTTCTTTAGATACGTTCTCAAAAACTAAGTGAAAGCTGAGGTACTCATTCAGCATTTTGGTACTAGCTTGATTTTAAGGAAAAATGCTGCATATATATCACTAATGAAAAAAATGTGATGGTTTCTGTCGCTAATGATCATGTTTTAAAGGCATGAAGTAGGCATTTGATGGAATTCAGGTGCCTAAACCCAAAGCTGCAGTTTTGAATATTTTGCTCTATTAGGATATTTATGTGAGGTTTGCAAAAGCACTAGATCTGTAAAATACTAAGGTTTTAAGTGACTTGCCAAATTTATGTGTGGAGAGTCAGTGACTGAAGAAGCCCTGGATATCGAATCAGCTTTTGTATGGAGCACACAGTAAACAAAATTCAGAAACAGCCTTGGACCAGAACATGGGTTTGACTCTTCCCATTAACAAAAACCTTGACTGTGTTTTCTTCTTTTTCTTTTTTTTGTTTTCACTTATTCAGCCACTCGATTTCACTCTATTTCTTCCCTGCAAACTTCAGAAAAATAGACAGTATCTCCGCACTCTCCTCACATTACGTGTTATTACATTATAGTCTAACTTACTACCGCATTAGTTAGGTGCTTTTTATTCTTTCGGTAGTTGGCAGCTTGTAGCTTTGCAACCCCCAGCTCATGAAGAACTTATATATCCTATATACTTCTTTTTTTCATTTCTCTACTATGTACTCCAATTCTAAGAGTATGGCCATTGCTTCCAACCAGAAGTTCACATTTTCTTTATAGTATCTGGCTATAGCTAGTTAACACCTGCTGTTATTACAAAATCTAGTTTATACCTGGCTGGTTTGACTCATCTCCAATTAGCATCCCATTGTGAAGTGTGCAGCATCCTAACTCCAAAGAGGCTGTTTTCATGAAATGTTGAAAGTGATCATTCATTCCAACATGCTTCATAATTGTCAAGTGTTGTATTTGTCATTTGTTGTCAAATAATGGCATAATGCTGAGAAAAGGCAAATAGCTATGCAAAGATATGCCAATAGACCTGAAGCAAAAGAAATTGTTGTTACTGTAGGAAAATTACAAGCTATGATACATTTTACTATTTCATTTTAACTGTAATTAACTTGAATGTTTTCACATTAATTACTGAAGACATAGAATCATAGAAGAGTTAGGGCTGGAAAGGACCTTAAGATCATTTAGTTCCAACCCCCCTGCCATGGGCGCAGACAGCACACATTAAACTATGTCATTCAAGACTCCGTCCAACCTGGCCTTGAAAACTGCCAGGGATGGAGCATTCACAGCATTCTTGGGCAACTTGTTCCTGTGCCTCACCACCCTCACAGTAAAGATCTTCTTCCTTATATCCAACCAAAACTCCCCTGTTTAAGTTTGAACCTACCACTACAGTCCCTAGTGAAGAGTCCTTCTCCAGCATCCTTGTAGGCCCCCTTCAGATACTGCAAGGCTGCTATGAGGTCTCAATGGACTTTGTACAATCCTTGAAAGCTAATTTAAGAAATAATATTGAATAGCAAAAATTCTCAAACAATTTTGTTTTACTTTATAAGTTTACAAGTATTTTTGTCTTTTGACATTGCCAGTAATTTGGACTGATCACACTTGTAAACAATTCAGAAGTTTATAACTTCTTAGATGTTTATTATGTGTTTGTAAATATTCCCTTTTCAAATGTTTTTTGAAATTTAATGGTGGCTTATTTACAAGTGGGAACACTGTAATGGTGGGTTATTAAAAATCTATCTCCATTTTCTGTGAGTTAGTTTCAGGAGTAATTTAGATTAATAAAGCAAAAATAACATTTTTTTATTAATTGTAGAATAAACAATCACTGAACTACTGTTGCCATTGCCATCTACACAGCTTTATATATTTCACAGGTGAAAATATTTATTCCTGATTTACAGAGAGGGAAATTGAGGCATGGGTTATGACTTAAACTTGTGGAAACCAGCATCATAAATGAAGGAATAAAACCTCTGTTCTTGTTCCATTACTGGCACCTTGTCCACGTCATCATCCTGGCAGAATTCAAATCATCTAATGGGATTCCAGTTGAAGTTGTAGATAGCAGCTTATGTGTATGAGGCGGCACTGGGTTTGACCTCAATATAAATAACTAAGAGCGTTTATGGATAGGCTTGAATCTGGAGCTAAACTTAGAGACTTTAATCTAACACTCAGTTTCAGTGATAGGAAATACTAGAAACAGTCTCGCAGCTGTGCCTCTTGGAAATGATCTGTCATTGATCTTCATTTCCATGGTTATGTTTAAGGCTTAGAGCTTCAAACACATTCGTATGAATTTGTATGAATATTCACATTTGTATGAATGAGCCATGCAAAATTTATCCTATAAAGGTGTTATTCTGGGGGACTTTTTCTGATGCACTAGGGAGGAACAAGGGCAGCATTACTTCTTGCTGAGAAGATAAAGGAAAATAGCTATCCTTTGAAATACATTTTGCTGGAGAAGACGTGATTAGTGAGACAGATTTTGAATAATTGTATGTGTCTGTAGGAGAAATATTCTTCTAATGGAAAATATGCATACCCAGGGAGAATATTCCATGTGCAGCCAGAGGAGTTATAGGGAGACAGAGGAAGAAGGAAATTACATGTAAAAGGATGAATGAAATAAGATTACTTTTCTTAGCATTTCCTACATGTGTCCTTTGTTTTTCATTTTATTGGCTTTAGAGAAATGCATTCAACTTTTATTTCCAGAACAGAAAGCATGACACAGAAGAGGAATGCTCAGAGTAGGTAGCATGAAGGAAAATATCAGGTACTGAAGACGTAATTCTCACATCAGATTGCATTCATTTGTTTAAACTGATGCTAGAATTCATTCAACCAGTTCAGCAAACCCCAAATCTTCGCCTTTCAGAAATGTAGCAAAAGGCTTTTTTCAGAGACATGGTGAATGGCATGACAATGGGTGACGGAAGAAGGTGACCTTCATTGTCTTCAGTGTCCTCTACATAACAAGTAGTGATGTCCATCGCTCATGACACCAAGAAGGTGAAAACAGATTTATGGCTGATGTAATTAAAAAAGATAACATTCAAGAGAATTTGTTTATAGAATATATATATTTCTATATAT